>NW_010234170.1:0-5270 GCF_000690775.1 Eurypyga helias | reverse complement strand
CAGGGTGAGGGTTACCAAGTGTACGAGAATGAACCAGAGAGAGTAAGGGAGAGAGCAATGGCTCCCGGACCCCCTCCTCGCCTCTGCCCCCAGCATGACGTACGATGGCATGAAATACTTCTTTGGTCAGTTTGGGTCAGGTGCCTGAACTGTGTGTCCCAGCACTGTCTGTAGTGAGACAGCGAGAGCTGGGAACGCAGCTGCAGGGTCAGAACTGGAGAAAAGACCTTGAAACTGGTGCAGGCATTCCCCAGTGCCAGCTAAGAACTGATCAGTGCTGCTCTCTGCATCCAGGAACAGCTTCCTAGCAGCCACAGTAAAGAGAGTTAACTCTTTCCTGGCTGAATCCAGCACAGTAATGATGTCCAGGGAAGAAAAGGAGTGAAACACTGAGGCCATGGTAAGCTTCTGAACAACTGGCCATAACCTAGGTAAGAAACTGTGCCCGTTTTAGTCAGGATAGAGTTAATTTTCTTTACGGTAGCTGGTGTGAGGCTGTGTTTTTGATTTGCCCTCAGAAGACTACTGATAAAAATGGTGCTTTTAGTTGTTGCTAAGGAGTGTTTGCACCAATTCAAGGACTTTTTGAGCTTCTGATACTGTAGCTCTATTCCCAACTTTCTCGCTAGAAACAGTGGGGGGACACAAACTTGCAGTTCAGACAGCTGACCCAAACTAACCAAAGGTGTATTTCATTTCATTGAAAGTCATACTCAGTATATAAGCCGCTTCCATCACAATGGCCCGGCAGAATACATATAAATCAATACAGGACTGAAACTTTACTGTTCAAGGATATGAGCAATCATGATGCTTGCTCCTAAGACTCCACAGGCCAACCACAGACTCTCAGGACTCAAGAGCATTTCAATGCTGCAACTGCTTAGAAATCTACTGATGGGGAGGATGATCAAGTGGTTGGATTTAGTTAGATAAGCTGACATTAACTAAACATTATAGCTTCTCAGGTCCCTGTTCAAACGTAATCTACGCTGGCTTTGTAAGGTTCCTTTCTAACATTTCTCAACAGGGTGAGATTATTTCCATTGTACATGGTGTTTTGAAGCAGGATCCAATCATTCATATTTGATGCAAGCCAGGATATCTCTTTCCATTGGGTGTGTAGGAGCTAGGCTAGATGACCTCAGCTGAGATGTCTCTGTTCATGCAAAAACTTCCTGGCCAGTCTACCATACTTATTGTTTCTCTACCTGAAGCCACTTCAACACTTCCTGAGAATGCCCGTCCCTTTGGGCAGGTCTTCCTCCCAGGGCAGAAGGACTCCTAGCACACTGCTGGTGCTGCACAGAGAGGTGAGAAACCTGCTCCAGCATTGGAAGCCTACCAGGAAGTCACCTGGTCCTATGCTCTGGGTGCTGCAGTGGGGTGCCAGTGGTGGTATCAGAGCTGGGTGCCACAGGGTGAGAAGGACATCAGGGAGACCAGGGGTCCATGCAGGGCTGTGTGTTTCCCAGACATTACTGCTGTGCTTGGCATGTCACTGGGTGGCAAACCCTCACACATGATGCCAGCTCAGGAGCTGCCCTGACACCCTACCCCTCTGGGCACCACAGACAAGTCCTCACAGTCAAGTGGGTGCCCACCAGCCCCAGGAACCAGGGAACCCCTGCTGCAAGGGGGCTACAGGAATGCAGGCCTCAGTGTGAGCACTGGCACCAGCACCCCAGAAGGATCCCATACTCTCCTGAAGCATGTGTGTGACTGTTTCTCGGATGGTTCCTCTCTCCGTGCTCCTGTGGCAATGTTGCTTCACTCCTGGATCCATGGGCTGCTGCTGTGTGCACTACAACTCCTCAGGGTGTGATTGTGTGCCTGTGGTGGGGGCGAGGGTCCAACATTTCCTTTCCTGAAATCCTCTCATCTGTGTCTCCTCCTGCCTCTGCTCTCTTCAAACCCATGAGACTTCCCAACTTGAGGATGAAAATGCACAGAAATATTAATCTGGATCTTACCCGACTGTGCCAGACTGGTTGCAGTCAGGATTTGTCCTTGACACATGGCTGTAAGAGGACATCTGTTGAAAATTTTACATGAGAGGCTTTGCCCCAGCATGACTTAGGTCTCTGCCCAAGATGTCTGTGTGACGCAAATGGGTTTCTGACTGTGAAGAAAGTGATCAAGCCCAGGAATGGTCATTTCTAAACTGTGCTTGGGATTGCTTCGTGCTGACACATTAACAAGGAGAGAAGTGACTGGCAGCTGCACGGGATACAGTGCGGAGCACTTAGAAAAGGAGAAGTCAGGGGCACTGCAAGGCTGTGGGATGCAAGGACTTCTGTGCCAAAAGCTAGCTGTTTCATGAGGAACTGAGCAAGAAAATAAGAGCTCCAAAGCTCAGATTAGCCTAAAGTGATGATATTCATCAGAATATACAATAGAGGTCTTTCAGTAGTGATTTTCCAACATGTTTAAAACTGACAGAAAATGTATGGAAAAGCTGGATTATATTTTTCAGTAGTATCAGTCGAGTGAGAGAGTAACATGAAACAATCTCGCAGCTGAGTAGATGGCAGTGCTCTTATACAAAAGCAGTGACACACCATCTCAAAATTAAGAATATACACATTCATGCCTGAGGATTTAGGTGGAAAAGCAGCACTCTCTATTTACATCTTTGCTTCTAAAGAGGTGGATGGAAGCTCATGAAGCTGGCACAGCAGAATTATGTTATTTATTTTTTTCTTTTCTAGGCCAGTATTAAAAAGGCAACATTCATGTATCAGAAAGATATAGAGCAAAATAATTCTGTATCATTACTGTTGGGTTACTCACCTGTGTATGGATGATAATTTTCTGTTAAAGCATTACCAGGCTAAAACAACAATAGGCCTGGGAAAACAGGACTCATCTACTCCATTTCCTAATTACTGAACTGAAAGGTAGACCATTCACCTCCTGCACCACATGATTTCTTCGCAACAGAAGTTTTGTGCCATCCTCAGTTTAGAAAATAAAGTTGCTCAAATGGCATTTTCAGGGAGCCCTATCTGAATTGCATGTGCTAGGTATGCTTTGAATGCATTCCCTGGATGCTCTCAGGAGACTTAGGCTTCATTCCACATGGTTCCTGTATTTCAGCATCAAAATACACATCTGATTGTGCACACTAAGGCGGTTCAGGGCAGCAAAGAAAATTGCTAGCTTCCAGACAATATACCAAAGGTCAAAGTAAGATGCCTACAAATTTTGAATACTTGCAGTGTATAGTACAAGAGACTTCTTTTAGATGTTTTTTGTATGTATATGCTTAAAGCCAACCTATGTTCTAAGACACATCATTATTTTGACTGTTGCTTCTCCTTTCTGAAGCCATCTATAATTCTCTGCATCAAACAGCTTATTCACTGTTTGTCCATTACACATAAATGGAAAAATATATTTAGGAAGTGTGACTTCTAAATCTGTTTTTCATACACTGAAGACATTACGTAGAAAGTCTGCAGATACAAAGATGTAATGCCTGCTAGAAGTGATTAGAACACCACATAGGAAAGAAACATAATTTAGCAAGAAAATAAAATCAAGGTTTTACTAAGAGTCACTTTCTTCAATAAATATAGAAATTAAAAGTCTAGATTATCTTCTTGGCTTTACTCTGACTGACTGCACAGCTGGAGTAGTATAGAACCTTGCATAATGCAGAAGGCATAAAAGGACTTACATTCCCATTAATAAATGAAAGATTTTGATGTGTCTAATTTTGTATTACATAAATATTACATTATTAGAATAAATATTAATGAATTACAATTGTATAACTTTTAATATATTTTTACTGTTAATAAATCAATGTAATTATCAATACAATTATTTTTATCTTATATCATACCATGGTTGAACATTGAATTTTAGTCCAAATCTATTTATATTTCTTATATGCAGGTCTTAACCAGAAGATACTACTTATTGGCCCTGCTGTCCAGCTGTACTTGCCTTATTGCTTATTTCCTCCCTTTCTGCCCTGTTCAAGGGGATCAAGCAACAGTATTGTCTGAATACAGATAGATGCTACTATACATTGATGCTTTTAAGTTGATTTTACTCTTACTGCTAAGTACTGCATTATTCTGACTTCTGATTTTGAGTATCCTCAAGTGTTGGCTCAAAGATCTATCAGTATATGCAGGAGATGCATCAATAATCATGCTGAGGTTTCTGACTATGTTTCACATGAAAGAAAACTTTCGGAAATGGTAGATCATCTTTACATAGTCTTGATTTACATAGACTGTTAGATTGTCCAGTATGTACTTTTTCTGCTTTACTCACTGGTGGAATTTGTCCCCAGTGCTCATTAAGATCCCATTATACAACCATGTGGGATCCTGTTACAGCAAGTCCAAGAGTAATTTGATTGGATCTTTTGTAATATCTAATAGCTTAGTGCTCAAACTATAACCTCATCTGAATTTCTAAGTTTGGTTTTCAATGTTTTTGAATTTGTCTGTAAAAGTTTTTGATTGTTTCAGTTCTGCATCAGACGGCCACTGAGATATATGCCACACCTTCCAGCAACATCAAGTCAGCTCACTTGGCTGGTATATTCAGGTTTTCTGGATGACACTGTGTAGTTACTCTGAAAATGGATAGCTGAGCTGGGAAAGCTTAATCTATTTTTAAATGGACAAAATATAAAGATGAAAATCAGATTAACAAGAAGGTACTTTCTCTGAGAAATGCTACTGATACTGAATTAAAAGACCATTATTTTTAAGTTTGGGGTTTTTTTTTAATCTTTCTTCATATTAGTTTCTGCTTTCTATGGTTCCTGGCATGATTCAGAGTAAGAAGAGTTGCTCATTAAGTTTTAATGTGTTGTTGTCTTCACTCACACGACTACTATCAGCTTTGAAGTGCAGAATCAGACATGGAAATTCAAACTGCTTGTTAGTCATGACAAGTATGAACTATATCAAATCAAGATGCTAGTGTACCGGAGGTAAAAGAATCCCATTACCACATTCTCTTCATCTTGGGACAGACTAGGATTCTAAAATGAAACAGAAGTTGGCTCAAGTATTCCTATTTATAGGTAGTTACTATTTGTAACTATTATAGATCAACATTTCTGCAATGTCGTGTTTATTCACGAGGTATACTGAAAACATAAGATCTCCTCATCTGTATCATGTGATCAGCATTTCACTCTGAAAATTACTTTGTTATGCAATGTATTGGGTTTGCATGGCAAGAATTTGGTAGCAGGGGGCTACAGGGGTGGCTACAGTGAGAAGTTGGTAGAAGCCATC
>NW_010234169.1:0-11736 GCF_000690775.1 Eurypyga helias | reverse complement strand
CCCAAACCATTCTATGATTCTAGATTAGATGTGAATTTCCAGATTGCCAGGCGCAGATTTTTTTTGCAAAAGGTAAAATTTACCTGATTAGGCTTCACTCATGTCAGAGTTGAGGGCACAGTTATTTTCCCAGTCTTCAAGCCGGTAATACATGATTCATATATTCTGGTTATTTATGTAAGTGTCCTGTAATAGCTAAAAAGCTACAGGTAAGAAGACGGGTAAAGTTGACCTCCTATTTCTACTATTCTGTCCTTCCTTATTTCCTCCATCTAATGAACTTCAAAAGATGTGAACCACAGAATTTTTCTTTTTCATAGGCTATTTATAGTTCAGCCAGTTAGATTATTTCATGAAATTGCATCTAGGACAGAATGTGTACAACAGGCAACTTCTCTATTAAGATGCAAGCTGTTCAGTGAAAGTATTTAAGAATCACGTAGCAGCTGTGACAGTGCCAGAGGTAATTAAACTGTGGTTCTAAAAATAAAAAAAGCGCATGGTGATGCATCCCATATTTGATTTTTCTTCCAGCTGCTAATTATGCAAATTTGTCCTGATAATTGTTACTTACACAGGAATCTTCCTAATACATATTCATATCAATAACAAAGATTCAGTCAACTAACCTGTGTTTTGCTCCTGCCAAGGTTTTCACATAAACTTCTGACAGCTTGGGCTTCAGCTTTTGTACTGGTTCTATAATGGTGGTACACAGGAGATAATGCCAAGGATGTCAACAGTCAATCACTCAGGAAAGAGGAGAAACCAATTCCCTCGCTCAGGTTACCTGTGTGTTAACAGCCTCTGGGTTTCCATTTGTTTGTTTTTACATATTCAAAATCTTAATTTAAAAGAGGGGACACTGTCCTTGACCTCTAGATTGTAGTTTGCAGACAACTGGAATGCATAGAGGTAGAGGCATATGCGTCCATATTTTGAAGCTACTTCTCGTAGAAATTTTAAGCTGTGATCATAGAGAGCTTTAAAACTTTTTACCAAAACACCTTCACATTGAATACACTTTCTGTTTCACTTGTAAATTTTAAATAACAATCCTAATATTATGGTTAGATCCAAGTTAATTCAATTTTCTCTTTTTCTTTGGTATATGCTTAAAGATTTGTATATTATCTCCGCATCTGAAAATACACATGCCTCATACTAGTCAGGAGGTGTTTTACCTAACTTTAACAAAAACTTAGAAAAATACTGAAAATGTGATTTTGTGCCTAATTAACTAAAAGTGGACAGGAATAGAAGTCTCAGCTTAATAGTATTCAGAAAATTAGACTATGATGTAAATATTAATCCATTTCTAAGCAAAGCTGTTTTAGCACTATAAAAGTTACAAATATTTAAACTCAGCAGTTTCATACAAGCATATGCAAGTTTTCCAAATGGACTTGAACTATGTATTTACCAACTGTGTCCTATTGCACTCCCCAATAAGTATGCGGAAGTGTAACTTTTACAATATTCCTTAACAGGGACTTACTAACATGCAATTGTATCAGGCCTATCACGTCTTGCAAGATTTGGCTCCATTGCTTCCTTGGATTTCACAACCCCATAGAATTTTTTTTCTCTTCTTCTAATGAGGAAGAGTATTTTAATATTTATGGATGGAAGATTCCCTATAATGTTATTTAACATAAATACAGTTGATATATGAAAAGCAATGAACACTTTCAGAGAGGTAACCAATCTTTTTTTTTAAATTATCAGTGTTTTCATCAGCTTAACCATATCTTTGCTTCATCACAAGGATATTTCTCAACACATTACATCATTCATGTACACCTAACTTGCTAGAAGCGTCAACATATGTCAAACTTGTCTGTGAGAATCAAGATTTTGAATTACAAAAGAGGACAAGGAGGAGAGCAATGCAAACCTTTCCATACCAGTAATGTGTCCAAGAACCTGCCTCAAATCCAGGTGTTAGAAGACCACAATAAGGAGAAAAACAAATGGAACAGTATCAAATCACCAGGATACAATGCCATTCACCCAAAGGCTCTGAAGACACAGAAGGATATTGCTGAGTGGCTGATTGCACAACCTCATTTCAAGGGGTCCAGGCATCGGAGGACTGCAAAATTGTCAGTATGACGCTGACTTCTAAAAGGCTTCCAAACGAGATGGGGAAGAGGAATTATAGAGAAGTAAACCTAAACTTCTGCATTGGGCAAAGCAGTGGAAGCCATCAAAAAGAACAAAGTTAATGGCAGTGTGGATAAATGCTTTCAACTGGGGGGAGCCAGTGTGAGCACTGTATGACTTCTCTTTACACATTAATCCCCTGCCATTCTTCAAAGGAATCAGTTACCATGTGGATTAGAAAGGTCCTGCTGATACAGATTCCAAACGACATTGTGTACACCTGTATTTGGAAGGTTAGGCACAGTTGTAGTGCCTCTGTCTCAAAATGCATAGAGTAAAATTCAAAGATGTACACAGGCGAGGGCAAAAGACTTGGTACACCTTCGATGCTTGCACTGACTACCTCAACTAGGACAGTTCATCCAGGGAAAAAAATATGACTGAGAGGCCATTTCATGTAAAGGAAGAGTAATATAGAAGAAGTCCTTACTATCCCTCTGAACACATGAACTAAGGGACTTCAAATAATACTAGCAATATCCCCATCCAGAACAAACAGAACAATGTGTTTGTCACGCAAAGCATAGCTAAGGCGTATTGCATTCTTACATTTTTAGTAATGTGGTTCATGAAGATGCTCCGAGGGCTGGAGCCCCTCTGCTATGGGGACAGGCTGAGAGAGGTGGGCTTGTTCAGCCTGGAGGAGAGAAGGCTCTGGGGAGACCTTATTGCAGCCTTCCAGTACCTGAAGGGGCTACAAGGAGGCTGGGGGGGAATTTTTACAAGGGCCTGTAGAAACAGGACAAGGGGTAATGGGTTTAAATTGAAAGTGGGGAGGTTTAGACTAGATATCAGGAAGAAATTCTTCCTGGCGAGCGTGGCGAGGCACTGGGACAGGTGGCCCAGAGAAGCTGTGGATGCCCCCTCCCTGGAAGTGTTCAAGGCCAGGCTGGATGAGGCTTGGAGCAACCTGGTCTAGTGGAAGGTGTCCCTGCCCATGGCAGAGGGGTTGGAACTGGATAGTCTTTAAGGTGCCTTCCAACCCAAACCATTCTATGAGTCTATGATGCTAAGATTCTTGATTCCTGTGGAAAAGATAACATGATTTTATGAGCAAGTATTGCTTCACAGTATACACATGCAAATGAAATTAATGAAGATTGCACAGGCAACCTTCAGATTTCTTAATATTTAAGTGCTCGTCTTTACCAATAATCTTTTTTAAGGTTGTCTGCACATTGTGTCTAATAGCTCTACTACTCTGTGAAGTGGTACACACTAACCCAGAAATGATGGCAAATGACAGCATTCTGACGCATAAGTAACATCTCTCTCCAATACTCCTGCAGCATCCCACTGCACTTTTCATCACTTTCAGCATAGATTTGCATTTGTGACTTTCGTTCCGCATAAAAGCTTCTGTCAGCTGTGCCGTTGCTGGAATTTTCGAGTTGTTCAGCACTGTTTGTGACCAAGCAATGCGTCAAAAATCTAAATTGTGGTAACACCCGTGAATGTGGAAATACTGTCTCTACTTCATGGTCTAGTCCTAATGGGCATGTCAGAACAGCTTTGTTTTTCAATTGAGTAGCTACTTAGAAGTATTCATTTCTAAATCATCACCCTTACAGTTCATCTTCCATAAAAACATGAAACACATGAGAGCAGGACACTAAAAATCTTAGTTGAGCTGAAATATCCTCTTGCTGGTGTATAAAAATGTTTGGTTTACCTCTAAAATAAGATTATGATGTATATTCTAGTAACATACCAGGAATTTTGAAAGTGGTCATGGATGTGACATTTTGTGAGGCCTTTCCCATAGTGATGAATTCAGTAATACTGATACCTGTAGTCTATGTCTAGCAATAAGAGATCTCTTATTTTTTTCTTTGGATATTGCCAAACTCAGCTAGCTTCTGTTGCACAAGAACTGTGATTAAGGTGTGGTTTGTCATGTAGGTACTGGCACAACTTTTTGGGCATAGCCTAATCTAACAATGTATTTTTTCCCTAATTTTTCCCAAATTGCTACCATTTCTCAGTTCTTATCACCTGCCTCTAAGGGTCCTGAGAGCATGCTCCCCCCTGGCTGGGACTCCAGACCAACACGGACTGACGCAGCTGAGGGCTGCTGCCCCTTCCAACCAGTAACTTTGGGGTGAGGCTCCCAGGCAGGGCAGAACCCTGTCCCGTGGGAGCCGCTTTCGGCTGAGGCCCTACTGCTCAGCCCTACCCTAGTCCCAGCTGCTCCTGCCCTGCAGCCCTGCACGTGCCTGGCCACACACCCCATTCTTCTGGTCCTGGACCCTGACCCCCGGCTGGCTTCTGGACTGACCCTGGCACTGCCTTGTCACTGTGACCCTGCCCACAGACTCTGCTTCCCAATACACTCCCCCATGACAAATGTCCTCTGTAAATCACTGATTATTATATGAACTTCAGTAAATGAATTGTGTAAATGAAGGAAGCTTGGGTACTACACAGAATCAAGCTTTCACCAAGTTTCCAAAAGGAAGCGTCTCCAACAATTCTTTTACTCAAAATCTGCCACTGGTGTCAGTGATGCAATTAGGTTCAGGAGATTTTAATTTAGGCAGCCTACAAAGATTTTTCCAGAATACCATGTGGTCAGAGAGACTACGCGTACATAAGCATTGCAAATGCCGTAGCTATCAGTGACTATGATTACAGACTTTCAGAAAGAAATACCTAGTGTAGAGACGGTCAGGAGTGCAGCCATTCGATCTCAATGGTGCTGACACATCAGTTTAAATTGAGTTATATCTGACCTAGATCTGGTAATTCAGTCCCCAGAGGGGTTTTTTTCAGGGAAACAGTAGCAGTATCTCAGATAAAGATCGCATGACTTAAGAATAGACCAATGATAGTAACAATCAAAAGTGTCAAAATTTCAAATTTCAAAATCTACATCTTCTACACAAAATCATCTATGTGTGTTGATTCTTACACAGTTTGCTCAAATTCACATTAATTTCTTGGATTATTTTAATGTATCTTATTATGTACTGATATATGAGACAAGATTCATATGTTTTCATTTAAGAATATAAATGCTAGACATTTAAGTCTAAATTGGTCTCTCCAGACTCCATTTATAATCAGTGGACAGAAACAGGTAACTCTAGCAGGTAATTTATCCTAAGTGTCTAAAATAAGTTAGATTAATTTCCCTGTGTGCTTTCTGTAATGCAACTTCAGATGCCTGAGATGAATCTTACATAGGGTGTTCAAAACTACGTCCTATGCAAAAAGCACAGTGTGCTATGTGCCATATTTACTCAAATTCAACAGAAATTAAGGCTTAATATGGAAATAATTATAGCCACTAGTGCAGCATAAGGATGCTGAAATGAAGTATGAAGACTTCCATATAAAATGTCGTATTCTGGAGAACACTAAAATGGACTGCCCCATTCCCCTCCTACAATTTCTAACATTTTTTCCTCCAAGAAAACAAGCATAGGTATCGGCGGTGTTACTTCATTTATTGTACATAACAATCAATTGAGAAGAAGATTACGTTGAGCCCACACTTCTGCATAGTAGTTTCCCTGATAAAGAACTCTTGTCAGAAGTTATATGTGACCATGAGAAAAAGTTGAGGAAGAGAACAGAGATTTGCTTCATTTGGAAGAATCCATTAAAAAATTGTTGAGTAATAATGCTAATTCTACTGATTCTGGGGCTCATTTGAAATCCATATTCTTCTTGCTGTTGGCAGCAATAAGTTACGCCTATACACAGAAGAACAGAGACAGATTTTAACATGGCTATATTTTTTCCGGTTTTGGAAATGATGACATCAGGAAATTCATACACCCTTATTTTGTAAGTTTAGTTTTAGCATCTTCACTGTGTAAACTGTTTACCATTACTATTTGTTCTGTGCTGTAGCATTAGCATGCAGATGGCTGCCTGTCTCTAACACAATTTTTGTTAATATGCTTATCGTACCTTGAGGTACCATGTGTAACCCTTCTGTTGATCATGGGCAACATTTTAGATGTAACGATCGGATTCTAATTTCCCCCAGGATTCTACCACTTGCGTCCTGACCTTTGGTAGCTATCGCAGACTTTTAGTTAAAGCTCTTCTGACAAGCTTCCTTTGCCCATCTGTTAGGTACCAGTTTCTCTACTCTTTTCAGGTCTTTTGAGTAATCTAAGAGGAAATTTCTAAGTCTGCCTTCTTGCCTACTGACTCCTCTTATTGTAAAGTAAGAACTATTTTAAAATCTTCTAGGCTTAATACACTTCAGTTGGCAAAGCACATGCATGAATTTGGTCTTTAGGATCCCTCTGCCCGTTCTGTCTCTCAAGGGAGGTAACAGTGTTATTTAAAGATGCAGACATCTGATTTTCACCAAAAAAACCCACAAAAAACCAACCACCAACAAAACCCCACAACACTCTTCTTTTAGAAATCTGAAGACGCAAGGTGCAAGTCCAGACGTCTTCTATGTCTGGACTTGAGCGTAACACAAAATGACTCATCCTCTGGACTAAACTCAAAGCCATTTTTCATGAATATGCAAGACCCCTATATCTCATTTTCTTTCCCACTTCAATTCCAGTGCAGGAAACTTGGACAGATTCCATGCAACTATCACTATCCTGTAGACTGACAGGATAAAATTAACTAAAAATTATGTGGCTTTAAGAGTTGTCTCTATTTTTAATCCTGAAACCCCAAGATGGGATTTCTTTTCTGGCACCAGTGTCTAGTGTTTTTTTCCTTTGCTTTCATTTAGAAGTGTGAACCTTAACATGAACCAGACAACCCACCGATGATTCGTAACATGCTTCATTGCTCTAAGTTCTCTGATCTAATTCATTGATGGATTGATACTTAACTATACACAAAAACTACATTAAAAACCTCAATTTTTGCAGTTCTAGTTTTTACTAGATCATATTGCTCAAAACTCCATCCAACCCCTTTAGAATTCTGGGGTTACAGAATATCCAAGTTTAGGACTATTACTCCTGAGAAGCATCTTTTTTTTCCTTTGGAACCCTAGGTATAATGTGTTGTGAGTTCTTGCTTTCCAATTCTTTTCTGTTTATTTCATCTATCTCTAGCTACTGTTGTCCAGCACAAGACTAAGTACATTCATGAGTGACATTTTAATATTAAACTATTAATTGCTCCAACCAGACTTAAAAAAGGGAAGTCATTCTTGTGAAGGGTCATTTGCCTTTGTGATTGTCAACCCTTAAATAGAGGAGTTCCTCCATAGCAAACATCTGAAAAACTATTATCTAAATGGTTCTCTCTATAGTTTTACTTACTGAAGGTCCTTTGGACTGGCCTGGAAAGATAAGTGTTGTCAAAATGACTCCTACAAAATGCTGTTTAAATCCACAACACTCAAACTGCCAATTGTGAGAAATGCTTTCCTCATCGGAGTCTGGAGAACATGATTCTACTTAGCAATATAGTTCACATCACTGACAATTTATTTTTCATGCATTCACTTAAAAATGAGGCCAACAGAAACGCTGTTCACAGTGAGCTGTAGAAGTGCCTCTGCAAAAGCACTGCTGACAATGGTCCAAGTTACAACAAAACACCTGAAAAAATGGAAATGACCAATAGCTAGAGGAACTTTCCTTGGAGGGCACATCTCCCTTACAGCATGCTGTAACTTTTCAGAATGTTATCTTCAGTAGGATCATTTTGTTCATTTGTCAAAATACCAGATTAGAGCTGGTGTCCTTTTATGTCACCCAGTTGGTTTTTGGGTCTTTCTGGTGTATGATCTTATGTTTACCAATTGAGGGCAGAAATTGACTTGTGTATGTCCCAAACATTTAGTGCAATGGAATGCTCATCTGATCATCATCTGAACGTGCTCCGAAAAATTAAACTATAAATAGTAATAATCTTCAGGTGAGTTACTGGCAGCAGGCCCAAAAGACAAGAAAGCAGAATGTTTCAAAGGCTATGTTAAAAAACATATTCTGGTCCACTACATTCATGCTACCACAGTATACCCCTCACCTTATTCAGTGAACTTCCCATCAGGTGTGCAGGCAAATCCTGTGTTTACTTCTGGAATGGGTTCTCGCAGCAGCACGAGGTGCAATGGGAGGGAAAGAAGAGGTCATAGCTAGGGCAAATTCTTACTGATTTCTAACAGCATATGCTTCCTTATGCCGCAATTCAGAGCAGCTACCGCCAGGTCTCTTAGGAATGGTAACCAGTGATTGTTTTTCCACCTCCCGTATCTCCTTATCCTGTACGAGGCAAATTAGCTCTAGAGTCTGATAGTGACTTGCTCCTTGCTCTCCCTTTCACAGAAGCAGATGGTGTATAAGCCAAAGTTTCTTTCTTCGCTGGCAGTGCAGCAGGTGTTCAGCCACAGGGGCCAGGGAGGAGCTATAGCTGCAAAAGCACCACAGCTGCTACTGGAAATGCTCTCAGCATACCTCTGAGCTGGGCAGGTTCACACGCCTAGGGCAGGCACCCTACCTTTTTTGTCCCGGGGAGATAGTCCTGATTGCAGCACTTCAGCACAAAGGTGCAGCTCAGAGTCACATGTATGTGTTCACTTTATTACCTCAAGGACCCAAAGGACCGCAAATGGTCACTGATTACTGCTATTATTTAATTTTCTTAAAGTTGTTTCGATTTGGCTTGTTTATTTCTTCAACAGAGATGCTTTATGAAATACTGAATATGAATAAAGCAAAAAGTTGCTACCTTGTATCTTTCTTCTGTTTTTCAGTCTTCTTGAATGCGATGCACTGTAAGCTTAATTTGCTTCAACATTAGCTGCTTTTATTGTTACAACTCTCCACCTCACGCAAAAATGACTCATAGAGTCACAGAATGGCTTGGCTTGGGAGGGACCTTTAAAAGTCATCTAGTCCAAACCCCCGCAATGAACAGGGGTATTTTTAACTAGAGCAGGTTGCTCAAAGCCCCTTCTGACCTGGCCTTGTATACTCTGACTGAATTCTTCCAATGTTGGAACATCCGCAGGTTTTCTGGGCAACGGCTTCCAGTGTCTCACCACCCTCATTGTAACGAATTTTTTCCTTAGGTCCAGTCTAAACCTACCATCTTTCAGTTTAAAACCATTGTCCTTTGTCTTGCCACTACAGGCCTTGGTAAAAAGTCTCCCCACATTTTTGTTACAAGCAGGCCCCGTTTCTATATTGAAAGACCACAACAGGGTCTTCCCAGAGCCTTCTCCAGGCTGAACAAGCCCAACTCTCTCAGCCTGTCCCCATAGCAGAGGGGGTCCAGCCCTCGGAGCATCTTTGTGGCCTCCCTTGGGCTCACTCCAACTGGTCGATGTCCTCCTTATGTTGAGGGCCCCAGAGCTGGATGCAGAACTGCAGGCAGGGTCCACAAGAGTGGAGTAGAGGGGGACAGTCCCTTCCCTCGACCTGCTGGCCACACTGCTCTGGATACAGCCCAGGGTACAGTTGGCTTTCTGGGCTGCCAGCGCACACTGCCGGCTCATGTCCCAGTTTTCCATCCACCAGTACCCCAAAGTCTTTCTCTTCTGCTCTCAATCCCATCATTCTGACAGTCTGTGTTGATAGCAGGGATTGCCCCAACCCAGGCTGCAGGACCTTGCGCTTGGCCTTGTTGAACCTCAAGACATTCATACGGGCCCACTCCTGAATCCCGCTGACATTCCTCTGGATGGCATCCCTTCCCTCTAGAGTATCAACTGCACCACTCTGGTGTCATCTGCAAACTTGCTGAGGGTGCACTCGATCCCACTGTGCCGTTGATCAAGATATTAAATAATATTAGCCCAAGTACAGACCCTGGAGGGACACCACTCGTTACTGGTTTCCACCTGGGCATTGAGCCACTGTCTGTAACTCTTTGGATGCCATCCAGCCAATTCCTTCTCCACTGAACTGTCCATCCATCAACCCCAAATCTCTCTAGTTAGGAAGAAAGAATGTTGTGGGGGCCTGTATCAAAGGCCTTACAGAAGTCCAGGTAGACAACATCCATAGTTTTTCCCTTGTCCCCTGATGCAGTTACTCCTCTGCAGAAGGCCACTGTGTTGGTCATGATGAAATTTACTTCAAGATGGAGTCTCAGAAATTGGATTCAAGAAATTTTGAATCTTTCTGTCTTTTAATGAAGAAGGTTACTGCCTGTACTACAGAGACATTTAAAGCTGGTTTTATTTAGACTGTCACACAGCTGGGCATTCTTTGATTGAGCCAAACTCCTTAGAATATGAAATTATTATGATTCTCATCCTTTAGCTGTTAGGCAATATGTCAGACAAGCCAAAGATGACTGAATTTACAAAAACATTACCAAGAACTGTTGCCTTTCAAAAAGAGGTAATCAGTGTGACACATCATATGATTATGTAAAATATAGCATTTGGAACAGCTAATATTAGTTCACCATGATCATTTTCATTATATCATCAGACCCATGCCAGCTTGTATTTAGCTATTCATGGTCATGGTTGGTAGGACACAATTTTATGGCCCTTGAAATGGAACAGGGGATAATCAGGACACAGCAAAGACAGAAATCACAACTGAAATTATATTGAAATCCCAGGAAAATTTCATTACTAAAATAAGCAGCACAACCAGTATCAAAAGATAAAATGCACAGACTCAGCTATTTATCAGTATGCACTGGCTTTCCTAAATATCTGTTTAACATGAACAAACACTTGCAGTTTGAAAGCAGCTTGTGACAGACTCTAGTATGATGTCTGTCCAAGAATGAGAGAGGGCTTGACAAGGCAATACCTTTGATATTAATGAGGGGGCAGAACTTGTCTAGGCCTGAATGAGTAGAACAGAAAGCTGTAAAGCACTGCAGGTCACATCTAAGCAGGAAATAAAAAAAAGAGGACCGAAAAAGAATTTGAAGTTCACTTTGCAAAGGCTGCTCAAACTGGTAGTAAAAAGGTCTTTACATACATCAAAAGAAAGAACGTAGTTACCAAACTGGTGAGATAGCTTAATGACAAAAGCCTAAAATGGGGGGGAGGGAGTCAAGGATGGCAAAGCTAGCACAGAGAAGCTCCCAGAGTTGTCTGCCCTAGGCTGCAGTTGGGGGTGCTGGGGATTCATAACCTCACACCCACTTAGAATCATAGAAGCACAGAATGGTTTGGGTTGGAAGGGACCTTAAAGACCATCTAGTTCCAACCCCCCTGCCATGGGCAGGGACACCTTCCACTAGACCAGGTTGCTCCAAGCCTCATCCAGCCTGGCCTTGAACACTTCCAGGGATGGGGCATCCACAGCTTCTCTGGGCAACCTGTTCCAGTGCCTCACCACCCTCTCTGTGAAGAATTTCTTCCTGATATTTCTTCCCACTTCACACTGGGAAGGCCACAGTACATCAACTGTATCAACTTGGAAGTAACTTTATAGGAAATATGAGGCCAAATACGGAAGTGAAATACAGGGTGTATACGCCTGTCACCTGGAAGTGGAGAAAAAGCCCAAAGTGACGAAAGACCTTGGCTACGAAGCTGCAGAATTACTGGTAGTGGTGCCCAACCCATCCTCACGGTTGAGAGCTGGCCACCAGAGCATCTCTGCCAACCCACGGCCTGTCAGAGCGCACCTCGAGAAGGAGAGGCTGAGGAAACCG
>NW_010234168.1:33054-36297 GCF_000690775.1 Eurypyga helias | reverse complement strand
CTTTCCTGGCTGCATCCAGCACAGAGGTGAACTCCAGTATTACTGGGGTTTAAGTTGTCATTTGAAATGGATGACAAAGATAAATATTTGCAGTTGAAAAAAGCCACAGTGAAGAGAAAAGGTACTTTACATTTTACTGCACAGTGTAAACAAAGTTAAGACTACTTAAAAAAATTTAGATAAGAGTGTAGAGGAAGAAAGTGTTTGAAACATTTATTATACAGATTTCTTAGGTGGAGTTTTATTTAATAACACCTGTTTTTTTTAAAAGATTCTTAATACTGATTTATTCAGTAATTTAAAAACCTAACAAGAAATATGTCTCTGTTCACATCCTTTTTCTTTACTGAGATGCAAGGACCTTTAGAGATCATCCAAGCCCCTGCCAAGGCAGGTTCACCCTAGAGCAGGTTAGACAGAGATGTGTACAGGTGGGTTTTGAGTATCTCCAGGGAAGGAGACTCCACAACCTCTCTGGGCAGCCTGTTCCAGTGCTCTGGCACCTTCAGAGTAATGAAGTTTTTCCTCAAGCACAGATGGAACTTCCTGTGCTCTGGTTGGTGACCGTTGCCCCTTGTCCTGTCACTGAAAAGAGTCTGGACCCATCTTCTTGGCACCTTCCCTTTAGATATTCATGAGTATTGATGAGATTTCCCTCTCAGTCTTTTCTTCTCCAGGCTAAACAGACTCTCTCACCTTTCACCTTTCTCAGATGTTCACCTTTTAAGTTGTCCATGTGAACATGTGTCCATGTCCTTTTTATAAGTGTTTTTCGGTGGTAAAGCCAAGGCTGAACAATAAATAGCAGCTTTACCTGTATTTGCAAGTATTTCTTGAAGAGGTTGTCTAAAATAATTACCATGATTTGAATGGTAAGTTTTTTTACATAAGGAAAGGTGATCAGATATCTGAGTTTTAAGTATTCACAAAAAGTCACTGTAAAAGGTGTACAGCCTTTGAACGCTTTCTTTTGTGATTATGCAACTCTTAAGCAGAGTAGGAGAATGTATCAGTACCATTGCTGTAAGAAATTCCCATTTAATAGAAGTTGCATAGTGTAAAGTCACTAAATTGCAATTTCAATAGATTTGCATGAGTACTCAGAATGTGTTAAATTGAAAATTCCATATTAAAAAATTTGTTATTAACACACTGAATTCAAATGATTTTTTACATGAGTCTGCACGCATGCATGTGTGTGTGCGTACACAATCTTAAAAATGCACCTGGAATGAAAACATTCAAAACAAGAGTCACATCAATTTAAAGAATAGATTTTCAGCTTTGGTTTTAATATCCTTTATGCTACATTTAATGAAAAGAAACTTTTTTAGAAATTAAAAAAAAAAACCAACTTTGAAAATTAATTGACATGCCTCATCTGGATTAGTGTCTTGAGTGCTTTTCTGAAACCGATACATTATTCCCTCCCACATTAGTACCTGAAATGGCGCTTACAATGAAAAACTCTCAAATTTAGCAAAACTGGCTCATCCTTTATTAGGCCAGGTTAGTTAAAGGAGAACTATAACAGTGATTTAAGAATATTACTCAAGTAAGAGTTCCTGTAGGTATGAGTAGCATCTCAATATAATGTGCCAAATTAGCTTTCAACTGTTTTAATCTGTATTGTCTACAGCACAGTGCCCAGTGGTGTTGCATATATTTCTTACCAAAACGCTCTCCTAGCATACCTGAGGTTAAACTCCAGCTGACCTGATGTGGATTATTGGATGAAGCTGCCAAATGGGTCTTATATTTAGTTGGCACTTAGTTACCTTCATTTGAGGGGAAAAGATAAATCTAGCATCTGGCCTGCATAAACCTGCCCTTGTAAAAGACTGCGGGTCTGTGATTTTTGGAGGAATAGGATAAAAACATGAAAACTGTGGAAGCTGAAGAGGGTCTTATTTCATTTTTACCTTGACCCAGATATAAAAATGTGAGCATGTCCGTTTCAGTGGGAGGGCCCACTGCAAGAGGGCTCAGGTTCTGAATATCATAGCAGATGGGCCTGATGTAAATCTGAGGTCTTGGTACACGTTCATTTATGGGCTGGACTAAAACTGTTATCCTGCTTTGGCAAAATGATGCAATTGAAGTTGTTGCATTGGAGGGCCACAGAACAAACATGGGTGGGAAGAAGAGAATTGTTTAGAAATGAAGCTATTCATTTTGCTTTTGGTTTGACACTGAGGGATTGATGCTGCATGGGATATTAACTTGATGATGGACATTGATTTAATACAGTACCATGAGTTTATTGCATCTGTTAATATTAAGGATCTTGAGTAAGTTTAATATACAAGATAATGTAATTAGAAAGAAATGGTATGATTGTTCTGGCAAAATGCCAGATTTGAGATAAATACAGGCCTTTCACCTCAGTGTTAGCTAAGGTCTCACAATGTTTTTACATAAATCATATCTTATATTACCATGTAAACCAAAGATGAAAAGAGTCTGAATCAAGAATGACCTAGCAGAAGTAGAGTGGATTTCATGGAAGGTGCCAGAATGGTAAATGACACAGAGATAGCTTTGTGGGAAGAGAGATTGAACTAAACACTTATCACAGGTTGAGAGAAAAGACAAGTAGAAGGCATATGAGATGCAAAATAAGGGACTATGCTGACAAGATAAATGGTGGCTCCTATTTACTACTTATCACATAAGAACAAGGAAATAATCATGGAAATTGAAAGGCAGTACATTTTAACACTGAAGAAAGGAACTCATCCAACATAGGAGGTTTATGGACCTTACAGTCCCAAGATATCACTGAAACTAAGAGCCCAGCAGATCTTTTTTTTTATTTTCATCTGTTGAATGAGTGGAAATATGGTATTAAATGAGAGAAAAGGAGCTGTTGGAAGAATTTCTCCTTTCAGTTACTGTTCAGCAATGAGTTTCTCCCCTATTATTCAGAACCATTTGGCATTAGCCATCATTTGCATTAAAAGTATGATAAGAATGTGTCATGGTTTAACTCCAGCTAGTAAAATACCACAAAGCCACTCTCACAGACAGGCTTTATGAAGACACTTTATGAATTGATGAAGATATAAATTCATAGTTTACCTAAATGAGCCCAAAAATGCCACTTGTAAAAATCTCTTTAGGAATTTTTTTTTTTTTTTCCCAGGACATATTTTTTCTGCAAAAGGCAAATATCTAGAAAAAGCCTGAGCTCTGTTCAATTAAATTCTATAAAACTGAACAATATTATTCATGACTGGTGTC
>NW_010234168.1:0-33040 GCF_000690775.1 Eurypyga helias | reverse complement strand
GAAAGAGTTACTGGTGTTCTGTCTAGGAAACAAGAAACAGCCAAATGTGTTCCCAGTGACTGACTAAATAATCCCTGTGGACAACAATTCTAACATCATGAGGAAAAAATACTGTAAATATATGTTGACCATGATGCACAGTTAAGTTCTCCAGGGTACATGGGGTTAAAGAGGCACATGTATTCTTTTAAGTATTTTGGAACAAGTTTACTTCGACATTATCAAGTGATTTTACTCTTTATAGAGGTTGGGCTGCATATATATGGAATTAATAATTAATCACTGACACAAGGACAGCAAGAATTTTTCCTCAATTACAATCTACATGGCTTAGATATTAATAAACACTTCAAAGCTGCTTATGTTTGAGTTGTTCCCTTTTTACCTTTTTGGTTTGTTTTGCTTTTTTTACCCATGTCACTTACGGGGACATTGGAGTCAACCAAGCCTAACATGATTTGATCTGCTGAAGTAATTATGCAACCCTGTAGGCATAAGTAGAATCAATTATTTGTCAAAGCACAGTGTATTGTAAACGCTATTAATGGTGAATGGTCACCAGGCTCTGCTGTGCGCATCTGCCCCAGTGTGTGTCACCGGCAGCACCAGTGCCATGGAGCGAAAGGCAGCATGATTGCCCATCCTGCGTAGTCATCCAGCACTCCCAACACGCACACCGGATGCCACCACAGGATTTTGAAGAGTCAGACATTTCAGGTGTGCAGACACCAGCTGTGATGTGTAGTGGCCTCAGTGCAAGAGAAGAGCCCCTGGCGAATTTTCTTCCTTAGTGTAGGCATAGTGACAGCTTCTCAGTGCTAAGAGAGAGGGTGATATCCTGCCTATATGCTAATGTGGATACTTTGAATTGCCTTTGCATGAGAGAGAGGTAGGTTTACTAGGAGAGCAAATGGAGGTCCACTGTCTGAGGTGACGATAGACTGAGGTTGAGGTGATTCTGAGATCCCTCTACAGGCTGTGCCGCATAGAGGGCTTCAGTTTTGCCAAGGTAACACTGTTTATCTTCTTCAGTATCTACAAAATGAAGCTGCTGATTACTTAAGTCTTAGACGAGTTTCAAGGACTGCTATGTATAAATGTCTGAAATGGCGATGAGGATGATAAAACACATTTTCTCATCTTTTCAGAGACTTTGGGTTTTTTTAGTTACACAGCAATAGACTTTGCAGGTTGTTATATGCATGCATTGCCAAAACACCTACATCTATGAGTAAATATATGTGCATTGTGACTTATTTGCCTATGTTTTCTCCCACAGAATAGTTTCTGTTTAATAATAATTGGTGTGTGGGAGAAAAATCTTATTACAGTACTTCTCCATTGAAATTGCTTGCCAAATACTGAAGAGGAGAAGGCTGTAACATGAGCTGTTCAGAGGTCATCCATCGATGTAGTCTAGCATAAATCTGTTTTATTTTCTTTGTTGTCTGTCTCCACCTCATTTAAGTCACAGTGGAGTTAATCTATTAGACCTTTGGGCTTGTCTTCTTTTCTAAAATCACTAGGATATTTAACAGGCTGACTTGCAAGGGAAGGAGCAGAGGTGTAGATTGTTCCTCCTCTACAGTATTTCTTCATCCATTTTCAATATGCCTTTCACTTGTTCTATATGCTTTCTTATTTTCAAACAATTTCAGTAGTGCACATTATTTTGCCTTTCATGGTTCTTTTTAGAAACTCTCAGTGGGGAGTTGTTCTGCACCTATGTATTTTTGTAAGGAAAAAAAAAATTCTCCATATCCTCACCCATCACATTCACCACAAATGATTATCTGGGAAGATAATGCCATTGTATCACAGTCACAGAGGTCATTGTAAAAACTTTGTCTGTGTAAAAGAAATGCAGTGGTCCTGAATGCTGTGCAATTACAGATCAGAGAGTTCTTGAACTCCCTTTCGGGAAGAAAAGAAAGAGCAAAAGAAAAAGCAGGGCTCTTGGAACTAACAAGGAGAAGGGATCAAAAGCAATTACTGCAGGGAGATTTCTTAGCAGTGTGAAAGGTAATAGTAGATATGGCTCTAAGGATAGTAGGCTAAATCACATTCATTTGAATGTGTTACTCTAAGAACCTCTTTAGTACAGATAAATCTGGAAGAACCTTGGGATCTGAATGTTCTAAAAACTCTCGGGGACTACCATACTTCCTAGAGACTGCTGCTTTTTCTTTTCATTGTGTGCGTGTTATATAGTTGTTCCAGTCAAAAAGTATAAAAAATAAAATTTATGTAGCATCATATTATATACACAATTGTGCATGCACTGCTTGCATGTAAAAATGTTATACAATGAACAAAACTCTGCAGATTCAGACGTGTGAAAGACTGCAGAACAAGTAAGAGCAACTTGAACAGGTGACGAGATCTTACCAACTTAAATCTAAGTAGGGGTTGTTGGACATAGTTTAATGAAGGAAAAGTTGCTGTGTCAGTCGAGTAACTTTGCTATCTGATTTTTAATTTTTTAGGGGGAGTTGAAATGTGTTCTTTCAAATGTACTAATTGCCTCATCATATTAAGTACTAGAAGTAACATTAATCTCTCTGCCATGGTGCAGCAGTTACAATTAACAAGGAAAAATTAAAAACTACATAGATATTCATGGGCATATATTATTGCTTTGATTACTTGTTTAAAATTGTAGAAAAAAGACCCTACGTTTGCCCAGAAACACCCTCATTGTTTGGATTTTCTGTAAGTAGTAGAGTTTCCAATACCGTGCTATATGTAAAATAACTGAACAGATGTCTCAAGCTAAATTTGTGGTTTATGTACACATGTAAATACAGTTATAACATACATTACCGTTAAGGTCTTGAGCAGTGGTTAGAATAATTAAATACACTATTTCTGTAGCCTATTCTGCCCTTTAGAATAGGACACCCATCTGATGAACAAACTAACCTCTGGAACTTTGAACACTCAGATTCCATATAGATTTATGTTTCCAGGGAGAAACTTTAGTTAAAGGTCTTGTTTTCAAACATGATCAAAACATTAAGAAGACGTCATCTGCTGCCAGAAAGCATCTCAGGTTTCATAGCTCTGATGCCAACTATATTTTTCTACGCTCCCATTCAGTTACGACGATAAATGTGTGAGGGAGACCTGAGTTTCATGGTACTTCTGAGCTCTTACACAGTGTTTAGGACCAGTTTCACAACAACATAAAAGTGTGAATCCAAATAAAATGGGAGGCTCTGCAGTGCCTCTGTGATTTCAAGACTTAAAAGGCAGGACAAGGAGTTATAAGTTAGAAGAACTGCTGTGCTAAGCCATAATTTGGAGATGCAACAACTTGAGCACAGTGGAGCAGCAGCTCACTTGGAACCTGAGTCACCTGTGGTTCTGTCTCATAATGAATTTCTGTGTGTAGAAGAGACTGCATCTCCAAATGTACAAATTGAGAAAGAATTGTAGTGGGTTTAGTTAGTTCTTATAAAAGAAAAGCTTTATTTCCATGTACCTGGAAAGCATAAAAAGCAGTCCTGCCTCCCTCCCTCAGGAAACCTAAGGTTGCAGTGTGTGTTGCTGAAATTTAGCACTGAGCACCAGGTAGGGAGATTTAAAAACATATGTTCTGGGCATTATGTAAAATATCAAGTGCATTTGAAGGCATGAGGAGAGTAAATTTGCAGATTCTAGTGTTTTAAACAAGCACAGCTGTTTGGCTTCGTTGATATATTGCCAGTAGAAAATAGGTCAATATACATTTGCTCTTTGTTCTCTGTGCCAGCTGTCAGACTAATGGATGTGTATACATCGTTGTAGGTGTTCATCATAGGCTTAATTTCTCAATAACTTCTTGATAAAACAAGTTTAGATAGAAATACTTTGAAATGATGAAATACTATAACTTGCTTTAGTTTAGGATTTGGTGGAGTGTATGTCTCTGATGTGGAGAATTGCAATTTTTACTGTAGTCTGTGAGGAAAAGCTTTTTCAGACAGGTCTAAAATAAACCCAGAATATCATGGGAATGGTGTGGCTAGACAATGTGATTTATGGCAGGACAAAAATTTAGTTCAAATATCTCTTCATCTTACTTTTCCAACACTGTCGGCTTACGACTTCAGTTATAACTGTTTTTTCTCTTCTGTTATATTTCATGTTTTCAGTGACTGTAGCATTTCACAAGGAATGTATTTGTGATCTGTCTTTGGGACTTTGTCACTAACTCCTGCTTTCGACCAACTCATTCTAAGCTGCTGAACTTGGCCCAGAGATTTTAATGGGAGCTGTTTCCCAGTACACATCCTCATTGCATGGTCTCTCACTTACTTTATTCTCTGGGAATACTAAAAATTTAACAGTGCCTTTGTGAGAACATGCTGAGACTTAGGGTTTAAATACAGGGCAAAAGAGATGCTTTCCATCTGTAATCTTGATTCTGTATGTGTAAAGTATGTAAAAGACATTAATTTACATACAGGAAAGCATTATACAAGTGTTTAACTGTGATTCCATAAATAAATACATGAACATTAGAATAATGTCTTGGCTTTTCATTAACTTTATGAAACCTTTGCCTTCAGAGTACAAGCATACTTATGTAAGTAGATGAAAGTTAAGAACCTTCACAGTTGTTCATCCTCAAACTTTGCTTTTTTTGAACAACAGAAGATTTAAGGAGGGATATTTACATAGCTAAAGATGGATTTTTTCACATCCAAGTTCACTTAAAAATAACTCAGCAGCTGCTATACAAACCATTTAAAAATAACTTAAGAATTCATTAGGTAGAATATAATATGTATTCTGGATTGTAGCTTGAAATTAGAATTTTTTAACATCTGGGTATTAATGCGTAGTGCTTTTTTCATTACAGAGCCATAAATGCAGCAGCATAAAACTTTGAAGCATATAGAGGAGGAAACATACACACATGATACAAAAATGTGAAGCCTAAATATTTGTTTCTTGCGCAGCTCAAGGGAAAACACTTCCTGAAGAAGGTTCAGTTCCTCTACTTTTCAGTAGTGAATTATCCTCTAATAAATAGGTGCTTTATTATTTACACACTTTTTCATCACTAAGATATATCAAAGCTTGTGTTAATGCATGATAACGCACACCTGTGCTGAAAGCACAGGGCTTCACCTTCTTTCTGACAACAATCACAAAGCATATGTTATCTCTCAATAACACTTGCCTTGTTGTTTTTCTCTGTTAAACTGAGTCGCACAATCGACGGCAGATCACATGTGAGAGCCCCTTGGGCTTCAGCCAGTCCTTTTTCGACAGCTGGCGCTAGCTGTGAGGAAGCAGTCTATTAACTTAATAACCCAACATTATATTAAAGAAATTCTTTAGGAAAGAAATAGAATTGCAAACAAGTTCCATTAAATTCAAATATGCAATATTTAAGATTATGACTAAAACAAACCAATGAAATCTGAAAAATTTGAAGCTAAGGCTAGGGATTCATCTATAACATGCCTTGTGTGCAGACAGTGTAGAGCTGATAGAAATGTCACATTACTGTCTTGTGGAATGGCTGAGAAGCCCTGGCACAGTGGGGAGAGCTCTCCAGGCTCCAGAAACAGTTTGTTTTTTTCTGTGAGGCTTCATGCATACAGCTGTCTGCCTTCCAGCCAGCCTGCAGGCCTGATTTCGAGTCCTCCATGCTTCCCTCTGGAGTATGATCATGGTGAGGATGCCCTACTTCTTTTAGGTGAAAATGCTGGAAGAACAGCAGAGAAAATAGAGAGGATGAGACTGGTTGGTTGTGAAGGATGTTTAGGCAGCAGGCACTTAAGAGCTCTGAGGGAGGGAAAAATCAGTTAGCTGGTAGCTTCTATTAAACCTTTTTGGTGTATGAAAACAAGCAAAATGTATGATTCATTCAAAAATACATTGTTCATACATGTACTGTTTTCAGAAATGTTTTTAAGTAACTAGGAAGTATTCAAGCCCAAAAAAGATTTGGGTAATGAAGCAGCTTGTTTTCTCCTTCAAAAATTAAATGGAACAGGTCTTGTAGGTCTTTTCTTTTGTAAGATTTCAGAATTGTAATTGTTAAACCGGAGAAAAAATAAACAGAAGAGGAAAGCCCATAACTGGGCAAAGTTGAATTAGTTTAGGAAAACTCAATGCAGATCTCTTCTGGTTTCAGATTTCATCTTACTCAAACAACCAAACTATGTCAAAATTCCTATTACAACTCATACTGGACAATTGCCATTCTCAATTAACTCTGGAATAACAACAAATATTCTCTTTCATGTTAGCTTAGTAGTGGGTATAAAACTGACTCACAAGAAGAAATTCCTATTACAAGTCTGGATTTGAACACACAACCATTTCAAGTGGTTGTACGAAGACCATGTTGTGCAATCACTGGCAAAACCTAGTGGGAGTCGTGAGTCTCAATCCCATGTGGTTTCTACTTTATTCTTCTCTGAAGCACTCCATCTGAGTTACACAACATTAATACTGATGTAGGACTCCTGCAAGCAGTGATTGAAAATCTTACAGGTATTCTATAAACTTAGGGAGATATGCATGAAAAACAGCAGGAACCTCCACCTTCTGCAATCCTGAAACATGTATATGATGGGTTCAAGAATGTGTACAGGTGTTGAACGTTATTGCTGGTTTAGTTTAGTTCAGTTCAGTTGTACGTATCTAAAAAAAAAGTGCCTTGTAAAAACAGATTTTTACCTACAGAGTACTAGAGAAGTTTTTCATCTATTTAGCCGGAAGCAAATTTTTGAAGTAAAAGGTTCATCTTGAATTTTCCAGACATAGTTTTGCTTTCAGCTATGGAAACAAAGCTGTCTTCCTAATAATAAGAAAGCCAAAGAGTATATATAAGCAGAGGCTGAAAGAGCACTTGGTCTCTGTAAAATGACCATATAGTATCTTTTACACCTTTGTGGAAGCATTATTATTATCTATGAATATCAGTATTTTCTGCTCTTCAATCAGTCACCTTCTGTACAAACGGGGTGGTTCACCATGTTGCTATTTTATTTCTAAAGGACTGTTCTGTATATTTTCCCCAGGAATTATATCTATCACAGACACTGAAATCCTGAGGCTAACGTGTATTCCCTGGAGATTAGCTCATTTTCACACTTGAAGAACCTGTGTATTTAGGCCAATCTAACCACCTTCCTGGACAATTAACTTTCTTGTCTAGGCTACCTTGGTAAAAACATTTATGGAAGGAAAAAAAAAAAACCCGTAAGTCTTAACCACTTTTGCAAGCATTAAGTTGACATCCGTTTAAATGATCAGAACATAATTTAAGACATGAGTGACCCTCTTTTGTAATGATAACCTCCTTAATATAAGCCTTAGGTGACAAGGAAAACAAATGAACCACTCAGACCAGTGTAATGGCCCTTGTAAAGAAACTGAGCCCAGAAATCTGGGACCTCCTAGCTCTTTGCTCAGAGATATCTGAACATCCATTGGGCAGCCAGCTCTGAGGCAGAAGAAAGTGGAGGCTTCATCAGAGTTTATTTCTTTTCCATTTATTATCTGGCCTCCTGGAGGTGGACACTAGTGATGATGGGTGCAAAATCTTTGAAAATCTGTCATCTTACCACTTTTACCTGGAAAGAAAATGCTACCTCACAGCATTTCCCCACTCTGTCTCCTGGGGTGAAAGATCTAGTGGACTACTGATGAAATAGCAATTGGAAAAGGCAGAAGAAGGAATGGCAGTTTGCAAGAGGAAGGGTATTCCTCTTCCAAAGACTTCTTGTCCAGCTGAAGGAGAGTGGAGTTGCCTAGCAACCCATTTTAACTGATCCCTCTTCCTCGATAGACTAAACATTAAGCTAAACATCATGACTCTACTAGTTTATTTGACTTCCTGATATCACTTCTAACATGCAAACGGTGTATTTGAGTAAACTGAACTCACAAGCTGTATATTTTAGCATCAGTCAGGGACTCTCACTGGGGTCAAAGGGACAGTAATCAATTGTCACGTTTGTGGTTTAAGGAATAATTAGTCTGACCTAACATATAAAAGCCCATTGGGCCTGCTTCCAGAAAGAACAGGACATTTGAAATGATGGACATTATTCCCACAAGAAAACAATAGGATTTTAGAATCTGAAGAATTGGGATTGGAAGGGAACTCTGGAGGTCACATAGTCCAAATTCCCCAGGTTTTGGTTAGGATATAGTTAATTCACTTCACAGTAGCTAGTATGAGGCTGTGTTTCGGGTTTGTGCTGAGAAGAATGTTGACAACTCACTAATGGTTTTAGTTGTTGCCGAGCAATGTTTACATGAAGTGAAGGACCTTCTTATTTTCTGATACTGCCCCTGTGTTCCCAGCTTCTTCTCTGCAAGAAGATGGGAGGGGTCACAGTCAAGGACAGCTGACCCACACTGACCAAACTTCATGCTCAGTGTGTAAGTTGGCGGGGGGGTGGGGTGCGGGGCCACTCTCTCAGACTCTGGCAGACACTCTCTCTGTCCCTGAGCAGCTGTGTGGTATTTGATTGCTGACTCGGGCTAAATCATCACACTAAACAGTTAATTTTCTGTCACAGTTCAACTGCCGCATGCTCCATCCCCTAACCATTTTACTTGTGCTCCACTGGACTCTGCAGTTTGTTGATGTTCTAAGAAATCTGAATTTGGATAAAGAATTTCAGATTCAGCCTCCTAAATGCCAAATAAATGGAAATAATAACCCTCCATCAAACTCTGACTATGATTTTGCTAACGCAGTCCAGTAGGTGCTTAGTATTTATTACTTGGAAGGGCACACTGCTAACCCATATTCAGCCTAGGACTCTGCAGATCCTTTTCCACATAGCTGCTACCCACCCAACCACTCTACAGTCTATACCAAATCATTAATTTATTGCATCACAGGTGCAAAACTTTGCATTTACATTTGTCAGACTTCATGAGGTTCAGGCTAGTCCATTTTTCTAGTTTATCACGGTCCCTCAGAGTGGCAGCTCAAACCTTCCAGCATATGAACCACTCCCCTCAATTTAGTGTCATCCACAAACTTGCTGAGGTTCCAAGTCTCCCATTGTCGAGGTCACTGATGCAGATGTAAAATATTGTCAAGCACTATTGGCCCCTGAAGAATAGTATTTGTAATCAGACTTTGAACCACTGACTATCATTCTTTGAGCTCAGTGGTCCTGCCCTGGTACTACCCACTGTGTAGTCCATCCCACCACTACATGTCACCTCTGGCTACAAGGGGACTATGGGAGATTGTGTTGAAAGCTTTGCTGAAGTCAAGGTAAGCTATATCCACCTGTGCACAGAATCAGTCATTCTAAGGAACCCAGAATGACCATCTTGGCATTTATAGCACTTGGATTTTTAACACTGGGGATAGCCAGAATAGAGAGTTCTTTGGTTTGACTGAGAAGAACATGCCACACTGTGGAGATTGTCCCAGAATTCTCCTGTTCAAGCTGCATTTAAAAGTATCATGTATATTGAAATCTGAAACTTAAAACTCATCCTTGTGCATTTGCTTGGTCACCTGCGCATCTAAATGGAACAAGAAAAAAGGGGGTTGGCAGAAAACCAGCCACAGCATCTTACCACGAATAATTCTGTAGAGTTTCAGGGATTTTAGAAAATAATACATTTTTTCAGCGAACTCATTGATACTTCTGCAGAGTACTTCAAACTGTAATTATTACACCTTGAATCTTTTCCATTTATGTTGATATCAAAGATAGAAGTGTCAAGAAGTATTCTGGAAGGGGCACAGGGAAACTAAGAAAGGATTAGAGTTATGGCCCTATGAAAACATGATGGAGAAAAGCATTTCATGTTGTTAAAAAAGAGATGGAAGAAGCAGGTTTTCAAGTGCTTCTTCTCACCAGAGAAAAGTCAGAAACTTGTAACAGTTCAATGACACAGAGGATTACTTTTTTTTTCCTGGATTAAAAATCCTTTAGAATGCCACGAGAGTCCTTAAAATCGAGGCCTATTTTCCTCTCCACCACCATCTTAAAGTTATTTTGCTTGGGTTTGCATTCTGCAGTGCTTTTATTTTTGTCAGATCTTTATGTTTCTATGCCACATAAGTGCTTAGGTTTGTGGAAAATATGTCAAATTGTTTAATGGAGCAAAAAACATCCTGTCATTTCAAAAATTCCATGAATATGCCATGCCCAGTCTTCCAGCTACAGAGTGAATCACAATTAAGGACAAAATCTATCTAACTGTGTCGCTATTTTAAAGTTGTGCATATACACACTAATGAACATGCAGTCAGTAACTCCAGACTTTATGACAACATTATAGAGAGGATGCTATGCGATGACCTATTATGTGGATTAATTGTACTGTTGGTTGTTCTACTTTGGGTATCTGGCATATTTTATACTCTGCTGATTTTCCAGTCCTCTCTCTACAGAACTGAAAAAATCACCTCCTGTTTGCCAAATCCGGAAACCCTGAAAAATCAGGAAAATTCCTATTCATTTCAGATCTTGAATCTATAAAATAATCTTATGCTCTTTTTGGCTTTCCTGTTTTTGCAAAGAACTCTTACTCATTTCATTCCGGTTTGTAGTTTTACAATACCTTCTTTCTTGCTTCCCTGGTAGGTGGCTAACAGGCTAAAACTCTCACAGCATGCTGTGCTCACGAGTCACTTAATAAAGTTCTCAAGCCTTCCAGAAATCAGCACTCTAATAAAATTTTGAGTTGGCTGGCTATTTCTTCTCCTTTCCCTTGAAGTGGGGATACTAGGATGTCTACTGGAATAGAGTGGAAGCACATGATGGTACCAGCTGTTGGCAAGGCAAAGCAGCAATAAAAACATAAACAGACATTCAGCTACTTTTCTAAAATTTAAACAACATTTGAAAGGATATCCTCTTCAGAAAAAAATGTGATGTTTTCACTAACAGAGATTTTATGACCAATCCTGAGCTTTTTGGTTCAAAACATAGATTTACAAAATATAGTTGAACAGCATAAAATCCTACACCCAAGTCCTTCATATTATTTTTTTCTTCATAACATACTGAAATAATGTGTTTTAAGTTAATATATCTTACACAGTGTATAGAGTTGCAGCAAGATATAAACAAAGTTTAAACCTTCATAGTTTTAACCTTCAGCAAAACAATGGTTATCACATGATTTTCTCATTAATTAATGCTAATTTCCATATGAAATATTTTTCATGAAGTTATACTGTAAGCAGATAAGTAATGCGAATTCTGCAAAGGCATAGTCAGTGTTGCAATGGCCAAAACAATGCACATAGATGAAGGAACGGAAGAATATGATCTCTAGATTTTTCATTCTATATTTTCCTTTACTTCTAGGGATTCTGCATAAACATCTGCTCTCAGATATAGACAGAAATGGCAATCGCGAGTACATTTGTTACCTAAACCTTCAAAACAATTTGCTGGACAACCCTCCAATGGTATCCTCCAGATTGGTATATTATATACATCAGTTTGTAGCTAATTAGTTCTCTGTGTGTGTAGTGTGCTGCTGTAGTGCATGCATACTATTACAGACATGTGATCATTTCCAGTCTCTCTACAGCGTCGGCTTAACCTGGTAAATCTGTTTTCAAGCTTACTATTCCTATACTGTATCTCAGCCCCTGATGAGCCAGGTGTGTGTGTTTTTCTTTGAGTAGCATGCAGGTTTTTTGGTAAACTATGCAACCTTTTTTTTTAGACAATGTAGACAATGCGGTTATTAAACACTGAGAACTTTACTAATTTTCGTGTGTTTTACCTACTTTCACTGTGGGAGACAGTTTTTGACCTTGAAAGATAATTGCACAAATTCGCTTCTATTAAGATCCCTCCCCACCTTCCCAATAATTTAATAAGTATAGGAGGCCAATAACTAAAGCGTGTAATGTCAGTGTTATGAAAGTTTAATCATTGGTCATTACAGTAGAACAAAGTAATTTAATAATTGCTCTGTGAAGTACCATTAGTGCACGTTAACTAGCTGCTGTGGGATGCTAAGCATCTGAGGAAATGTGTAATACCTCTCCAGAGCACACCACCACTCACTCTGTACTGCAAATGCCCTGCCTCCAAAGAAGGTATCTACTGCAAAGTCTAATGCAGGAACACCTGCTCCATCAAGGACAAACAAGAGGTTTAGTTTGCTGGACAGCTGGACTTAGGCTAGCTTTACAAAAACCCGACCAGCAAGTATATACTATAAGCTCCTGAAGCAGAGCCATGCTTGTGTTTGGGGTTTGTGTAATGCAGAGGACGAAGAATATTTCCTGTCCCTGCTGTATTGCAAAATGTAGTGATATCCTCTCTCATGCTATGTGGTGTTAGATTATAGTTGCTGTGATGGGATGCCTGTTCCTTTGATCACTCGGTAGTCTAGAAGTCACCTGGTTGCATCCCTAGAAGCGTGCACTGTGCCGCAGATGTAACTCAGGGGGGTCTTCATTAATAATGTAGTTGGCTGCACTATGCTGAGAAAGCGCAGAGCTAATCAGGAGAAACTGAAGGAGAGATCCTTCTAGAGAATTTGGAAATAAGACATTTAAATACATAAAACGCAGTTTTTAATTCCAAAATTTTCTGCATCTGGTCTATAAAAAAACCTGTCATTCAGATCCTTATCCTCATATTGCTGTTCTTTTTACTTAGGATTTAACACCCCTGATTTGGAATATTTTATGCTTGCATCTGAATCTGATTTTATCCAAGCACAGATCAGCCTACAGACTCACTACCTAAAACCTCAGATATTAGTTTTGGGTTATATTGAAATGTACTGACCAATTGCATGTGATGGACAGAGAAGTACAGTGATTAAAATATGTGCATAGGTTATAGCCTCTTAATTTCTATCCCGAAAGAAAACTCATTAAGTAAGACCACACTACAAAGACCAGGGCGGGAAAATGATGCTAATTACACCTTGAAAAGCGAAAACCAGAGTCGTGGCAGACAAAATCAGAAACTTCCTGCACTGTGGTATATCAAATATGTTAATTTCTCTTGCCCTTGTATCTTTTTTTTTTTTTTTTTCCAGCAGCTGGGACTAGATTATTTGTCAGTCTCACTCATGAAACGGTCCCATGTAATATGCTGCTGCTACCTCCCAACTGTACTGTAAGGCACTTGTTAGAATTTCAGAACAAGCAAATATCTTTATGAAAAAAAACCTCTGCCATAACTACTGTTGATTTTAATCGCGGATAAATTATATTAAGCATCCCAAATCTTAAAATGACCTCTATTTTTCCTATCCTTACAGCTTATGATGAATGCAGTATTTAATTTTTAAAGTTTTCTCTCAAAAAAAAAAACCCCAAAACAACCCCAAAACAACAAAACAACCCCAAAAGACAAACCTAAACACACAAACAAAGCAAAAAGATAATTAGCATCTCTGTAAAAGAAGGAATAGGATGAAGAGGATGAATGAGTATCTCTGGAAAGTAAATCTCTCTCGCCTGATACACATTTCTTCCAAAGAAAGCCTTCCAGTAGGAAAATGTTAAGTGAGGATAATTCTTCAAGAAAAACACATGGTCACAAGTTCTACTTTGAAGAGAGGTGAAAGGCTATAAGTTCTTGAGGTCTTTATTAATTAACAGCCCTTAATAAACATTTGAAAAATAATAGAAAAAAATGCATCTGTCTTGAACACATTAATATCCAGAGGATGATATCTGGAGCAGTAACAGAAAAATATTTCAAAGAATGATAAAAATAATATATCAATCCCATATTTTGCTTATTACTGGCTATGAAGATGAGATTCAGAGGGCTCTACTATAATATCCTTATACTGAATAATCTCACTAAGGATGTTGGCAAAATGTGGCTAGGAATGGGTTAATTTTTTAACTCTGCAGCCATTAACGAAGATGAAACAATTAGCTGATAAGCTACAAGAGAAAAAAAATTTAAGGACTCAGTATGCAGTACTATTAACATGTTGATTGTGTTGATGTTTTGAGCAATTTACTGGTCCCACCATTAAAATAATAAGCAAAATAATGAATACAGCAAACTCCTAGCAATTTGTTCCTTAAAAATGAGCACCAGGATGAGAATAAACAGCACATCAACACAGTGTCAGCAGCAAGTCAGTAATTAACCGGGAGTCTCAAATTGGCATTAAGATGTGTCTGATAATCACGTATGTTTGGTGAATGGCAGGTAAAAGCCACAAGACTTTGGAGGAAGTCGCTGTCTCTGTGAACAAAAAGAAAAGAACAACAAGAAATCCTGAGTATATCTATACAAGCACAACGTTTCTCAGTACAGAATCGTTGCACAGGTAGTGCCTTTTAAGCTCTTCCATGAAATGATAAAATCACTACAGTTCATTGTTGAACAATAGACTCTAGGAAAAGATCTTCCATGTAAGCTTTCCATCATGTGGCACAGAATAAATAAAGGAAAAAATAAGAGAAATCCTCTGAATCTGAAAAAGACAGTAGGAAAAAATATTATCCATTTCTGACATGGGTGCTGAAAGTGTGCGGGCTTCAGTGGACCTCTCTGTCAGTTTTGTATACCTAGGTAAGGATGAAAAATGCTTCTTAAGCGCTACAGAATCGAAACTGGTGAGCTGGCATTCATCTGGCACAGGCATAAGTCTCAGGTGGCTTTGTGGTGATCTTGGCCTAGCAGATGGAAGGTAATAATGATTCACTGGAGGGCAGTAAAATATTTCTACTAGATTTCTGTGATTCGTCAAACTTTAGAAACAAAAAACATGTTGAAAAATCTGCTGCGTAATTTTTATAACTGACCATGGGGTCTGTGCAGATTTGAGTATTTTTAAAAAGACAACAGTAAACTTTGTTTCTGAAATGAGTGTTTAATTGCTTGGAGACATCCCACAAGAGTTCTCGCTTGACGGAAGTTCTGGTTTCTGATTGCTTATTTTTATCCCTTCAGTGTTTTCTTCTCGAGAATAAACATTAATTCGGTATTCCCATACTGATCCCAGCCTTCTCTTAAACCAGGATTTGTTAACTTCACTGCAGTAGAATGTTGTGCTTCTGTTTTTGTTAGGTCCTTTTTAAGAAACAGACCTTAAAACAATGTCTTTACACTGCACAGTTGTAAAATGTTCCTAGTATTGTGCTTCGTAAGCAGTGACTTTGTCAGAAGCAAGAGAGTCCATACACCGCAGCTCAATGCTTTTTAGTCAAGCATGCGTAAAGCTTAATGGTAGTTACCAACCACTGCATTTTGAGCTTAAGGGATTCTTTGGTTCAATTTTTATTTTGGATAATTAATTCTACTATGAATTGGCCCTATATGTAATATATAACTGTACAGCGGATAAAATTATTATCAATCTTTATGGATTTCTTGGTTTTTGAGTAAGGGTTAATTGTACTTTTCCACTGTATGGATTGTTTTTTAATGTTTTCAATCAGTCAGCAGCAGCAGTGATTGGGTGTTGGGGTGAACAGAGCTTGTGAGAACACTCTGTTTTGGTTTTGGTCACAGCTGGCATCTTTATGGGCCAGTGTGAATGCAGCTTACGTGAGAATGTCTGCTATAATAGCCTACATAGTTAAGACAAACAATGCTGTAAATGTCATCTGGAAATATAACTCTCCAAATATCCTAAAAGGAAGTCTATATCCTGAACTGTTGTGTTTCACACTGTTATTCCAACTCCGTATCTCCCCTTCACACACCCTTTTTCATTCCAGTTGCTGGGGGAATGAGTGAAGAAAATAATGCCAAGACAGAAATACAGGATGGGAAGTAGTATCAGCTACAGGAAATTAATTGCAGATCCTTTGTTTACTCTTCCTCGCTTCCCCTTTGCATCAGAGCCACTCGTATCCTTTCTCAGATGTGCTTCTAGGTATTGTTGGCAAAATGGAACAGTCACTCAAAAAGGATGGTACAGTCACATAAGGTTTAGATCACTTTTTTTTTTCTTTTTATTTCCTCACTTTAAAGAGTGAACGGTGTCTCAGGAAAGTCTAGTTTATTGAACTAGGTTATAATTAGCTCGAGGTATCACTTCTTGCAGAAGGGTTTATTCTTTGTATTGCCTGGAATTTATTTTGACAAGCACTGATCTGCAGGCATTGTTGAAATGCCCAACTTGGCCATTTCAAAGCTATTAGAGGGTCTGCTTCTCTTTCATTGGCGTCAACACAGCACTTTCCAAAACTCCACTGAAAGTTCAAAACGTTTGACAGTTGTTTATACGTTTATAGAATTTTGAACTCATGCAAATTTCAAAACAGGATACAAGGCACGCAACGTTATTCCTAGTCTTAGGGAAAATCCTGTCTACCTCTCAAACGACAGCTTTCCCCACTCTCAGGAGAGGCTCATTAACAGACTCTATCTCTTGTGGTCTTGCTTTCTGGGCTGTGAGTCATTTCAGCCCTGCTATGCCACGTTCTCCCCTCCCTTGTGTACAAAATGGGCATGCACTGTTAGTTTTACTGCAAAGTAATTTCTGCTGCCTTGAAAACCTCTTAAATTCCGCTTTAGGAATTTGAAACATGGCTTTGAAGCACGTTCAGAGTCAGGAGTCCTACATTCTGGCAGTGCTTCCTGGCTGCAATCTGGAATATGCAGTTTTATTATAGCAAGCATTTCTTCATCCTGGATTCTTTACATAATATGTGCACAACCTACGGTTAATGGTGTGGAAATGTTTTATTGCGACTTCCTCTTTTAAGTGGATGTGTTTCTAAATTATTTTGCCTAAAGCGTCTGTTATGCGTCCTGTAACTCATTCAGTATTAAATCCCACTCTCATTTAGACTCCAAACGGTATGAAGTGTATAAAAAGAATCTCATCTCGCTTAGTGTTTCCTTCTCCCACCTTTGCCAGACCTTTGGGTGAGGAATACCTTGTGCTTATCCAGTCACATTAGATGATTTAAACTCCAGCCAGGGTAAGATAATGCACAGAGAAGAATTAATAATACTATAAACTGACAACAGAGTGTATTGAAATTTGAGAACGGAGTGGCAATGAATTGAAAGAAAAATGTACTTAAATTACTTATAAACCAGAAACTCCTCATTCTCTCTCAGGTAAAAGTGATCTTCTAACATGGTGGCAGGCAGAGAAGTAGATTGTGCAATTCTTATGCCTTTGGTTGCACCCTATCAAACAAAATTCCCCTTTGAGTATCCTTTATCGGAGCAAACTTTTCTTGCAGCCAGTTTTTCCTGTGAAGTCAACCAATCTCCAGACAACTTTAATCCTTTCCCCACAACATGTAATCTACTCTTTCCATCTCTCTGAGGAAGGCTGTCTGTTGCTCCAAAGTAATGTGTGGGTTTACTTAGAGACGCAACCATCTCTCTGATGGGCTGGGTATCATTTCTCGTACTTGAAAAGCTGGCTGTGAACTCCTCATTTCAGCAAAAGATAAACCCTTCCTTGTCTCTTCCGGTTCAGGGAAATGTTTCGGGGTAAAGTATGCCTTACCCTGGATGATCTGGTATGTGGTATATCATTTTACATATTAACACGTTTCCTACATACACTTTCTAAATAGGTGGAACTTATCCATGGCTTTCGATCTCAATGGGAATGAACCATTTAGACATGAAATGAGCTTGGAATGAATAGTCTTCAGCCTCTTTTTCCTAAATATACTGTAATTCTATGAGTGAGGCAGATATATAGCCCAGGTCCCACTGAAATGCGTTAAACTGCAGTGACCACGCGCAAACACCTGCGAAAGACATTACAATGTAAAACTACAAGGAGTGGAAGGAGATCTTTATTTCTTTGTTAAAAACCTTATAATCATTTGAAAGCTTAGAAAAGCATTTAGTTAGTTGCAGTTGTTTTTTCCAGTGACCTGATGCACCACTTTCCTTTCCACCTGGTGTTCTCTTCCTGGTATTTTGGAAAAATCCTGCATTTCAGAAGGAGCAGGAAGCTTAAAATTCTGCCTGAGACAGCTGTAGTTGGAATGATAAATTAGTTTGGTCACAAATCAGATATAAGTTTATTTTTTATGTCCTCTGACTTGTTATCTATGCAGGGAGATGGTTACCAGATGGATAACTTTTTTCCTCCCTATCAGAGTCTTTTAACACCCAGTAGTGATGTATTTGGTTAATTTATGGATCTGCTTGGACTCCTGATTCAAGATACAAATAATCTCAACGAAACAAAGCCCCCAGAAGCTTAGTTATGATATATACTTATAGACATGGATGCATTAGTCTCTACAGTTATAATAGTCTTTTAAAAGTCAGCAGAAGATGTGCAAATGTTTATTGGATAACTATTTTGGTCGGATTCGCTATATCAGATAATGGAGTTTCTATTTAAATGAATATTATGGAAAATGATACCATCACACACGGGAACAAAAAGGAATGACCTCGAGTTATTATGTGCAAAGGAAATTGGATTGGTGGCAAGTAATGATGAGTCAGAGACTGACGGGTAAGCAGTTTTTCATTGCAATTCTGCTCTATGAAGTAGTCCTTTAAAGAAAAGGAAGTGAATACCTTTAGATATGTAAAATACAGAACATGCTTCTGTACTGCTTCTCTTGGATCTTGCTTTCAGTCGACGAAAAAAGCGATGTATTGCTATTTGAGCTGTGCTGTGTGTGTAAACCAGAAACTGGAGTTAATGTTTGAAGAATGACAGGTGCCTTTTCAGCACGGGGGACAAATCTTCCTGCAGTCTTTCAGAACTGAGAGGGTCAAGGAAATATAACAATAAATTTTGGTCCTGTTTTGTTTACTCTACTTATTTTAGATTGAGTTCACTTCATCAGAACAAGAACAGACATGTTAAGACACACTTTGTTCCGCAGTATACCTTTTCAATGAGTCTTTCTTCATGCAGAATTCAGTTAATTTTGTTTCACATGTCCCTTAAGCATTTTATATAATTTCCATTGTACAGGACAAGGCAATATCACCTTCAAAACCCAGCTCTCAAGTTCCTATTATACAGTGAGATAAAGCAGCTTTCAGGTTGTGGTGGGCAAGTTTTGCCTTCACAAGCGTGTACTGGTTTCAGTGGTTCCTGGGGACGAAGATACAAGAGTCTTTGAAGAGAAAGATAAGTGCACTTTGAGGGAAGAATGTGAAAAATGTGATGCAAGGGTGTAACTGATATAAAAGGCCCCACCTGTAAATGTTCAGTGTTTTGCAGAACGTTTGAGGAGCTTGATACTGAAGTTTGAAGAAAGGTAGAAGATTACAGCTATGAATTAAACGCTGGGCTGCATTTTCATGTACAGTATAATTGACATTGTGATACCACTTTATGAATATACGCTATCTAAATCCTGATTCAAGCTGAAAATTCAGATCTGGTTCCTAAACTATTTGCAGTCCTGCTCAGTCCCACTGCTTTTCTGTCTCTATTTCTGGTTACCAGTCATGTTTGATTAATTAAAACTGGGCTGCAATCTTTGATAGAAATGAAAAACAATCAGGCAGATGAACATCCCCTTTTGTTTTATTGAATCAGTTGCTTTTACACCATAGTATCTGGGTTTATGTTTTTGTTCCCCATCATTTATTGTTGGAGTTTTTTGTGTTTTCTTACATCATGCAGACCTGTTACTGGGTAGGCATGAATTGACTTAGGTGAATTAATGCTCTGTTGATCTCTTCAAATTATTTTGACATTTTCAATGCTATATGAAACTACCATATTATTCTCCTTTAATTTAAAAGGTTGCAGTCACTTTAAACAATAATCTTTATACTGCACATATATTAGCTATATTGTGGAGGAGGTAACGGATAAATTCCAAGTAAATGTCTCTTTTCCTTAAGTTATTGTAGATACAGGTGCTTTTTATCATACTGTCAGACACTTTTCTGTCAGTTTTTTTTGTTATTTTGGGATTATTGCCCAGAGAAGCTGAGGATGCTCTATCCCTGGATGTCTTCAAGGCCAGGCTGGATGAGGCTGGGAGCAACCTGGTCTAGTGCAAGGTGTCCCTGCCCATGGCAGGGGGGTTGGAACTAGATGGTCTTTAAGGTCCCTTCCAACCCAAACCATTCCATGATTCTATGACTTTTTATATTAAGAACATTGCTTTTAAACTTAATTTGTTGGTATTGTTTAAGAGTCAAAATTTACCTTAAAAAAACCGATGCAGTAATAGGAGTGACTTGTATGCAAGAAATAAAATTTATTTATTTTCTGTAAATCAGCTTAACTCTACTGACTCCAAGAAAATTATGCTAACCTATGCTCGCTGGAGGTATGGCACATTATGCAAATTTCCTTTTAACTGCATTTTTTTTTTTTTAAATTATTGTCCACCCCCAGTGTTTCACCTTATCATCTGCCCTATACTCCTCCTTCTTCGCATCCCCTTCTGCCTACCCAAATAGAAGTTACTGGCTTCTCTCATCTGTCCTTTTTAATCCCCTTACCCCAAACTAAGTGTCTTCTGCCATGTCTCCTGTTTGATACTGGGTTTGTGAGGAATCTTTACACCACCTCATTTTGTGCCTTCAAATACTTCTTCTAACTTTGCTTCCCATTATGCTTACTAGCAACTGTGTGGTGTTAAGGCTGCTCTGCACTGCTGTGCTGACCTATTTGCATGTTGTTCTTTTTGACAGTGTTTGCTGTTTGTCTCTTGCTGAGTTCACAGTGTGTAGGGTCTTGAAATAGAAAATACGTAACTATTTCTTTGTTTTCAGTTTATAGAGTAAGTAGCGTATCAGAGCACGCAGATGCTAGGCCATATAGGGGTTATAAATTAATCTACACTCTACTGGATCTGCTCAGTGTTGTAAATTCACAGTTCATGACCAGAAACAAACAGACAAAATATATTTTACGTAGGAATGACATAGAAAAATAAATGCTAGAGTTCTTTTACTTTTTCTTTCCTTACCTTTTTTCTTTCTTTTTTTTTTTTTCTTTTTCCTGTGTTTTCATGAGTTTAGGATTCCCCTCAAAACAATCATTAAAATTTTGTTTATACATACTCCTTGACTTAAAAGGGTATATATGCAGGTCAGTAAATTCACCACCTTCCAGTCAGAAATCTATAAAATGTTCACATGTTGATGTCTGAATTTCCCCCTAATGTGGGGTAATAGGAGAAAGAGAAAGGGTAGAGCAGCATCCTTGCATGGAGAAATATGACTTTGCTAATTAAATTATTCAATTATATCAAGGAGTTGTCTGTATGTCAGAGTGATTTTGAATTGCAAGAGATTTTATTTGGAAAATTAACTGTCAGATTTGCTTTAGCTATTGGAAATTTAAATGTCAGAAAAACTGCTTATGTTTATTGGATGCCATTAAACTCCTCCTTCCAGTAAAGTCTCCATGCTTACTGCTCTTCACTGAAGAATATTTAAACAGAAAACAGAAGAGATGGTGAAAGTATACCATATAGTTTGTACAAAGCAAATAAAAAACAGCTTTTTCCTTCTTTTTGAAGTTTTTTTTTAATTCTTATTAATTAAGGCTTCAAATTATTAATGTTTATGCAGATTTCTAAAGCTTCATTAAAGGTCTGTGCAGCATAATGCAATTATGTTTCAGTTGATTAGGCAATTATAAATAAATGAGAATTTTTTCCTATGTGAACAATGCACTCAGATAAACTGGTTTGTGGAACTAATGTGATAAAAGGAATGCTGCAGGAGGGTTGTCACATTTATTATGCAAACCTAAAAAATCTTTGGATTTTGGAACTTTTTAACATTCTGTTCTCCGCCTGGCTTCTATTGATTTTTTGATAGGGAAAAACAGATAAGATGTAAATTATTGCCCTTTTTTTTTTTTCTCATTAAGTCAATTATTCACTGTAAGTCATGGCTAGGAGACATTTGCATGCTTAATTCAAGCTTACTTGTGGAAAAAAAAAATCTGTGCTTTGTACTTTTCAAACATTTTAATTAAACCAATGGCATTTATGAATATGAAACAAGTAATAAATGCATTTTATTTGTTCAAGAGATTACTGATGAGTGATAATATTCTAATTTGGAACAGTTTTACAGGTTCCTTAAAGTCTTTCAAAGCTTTTAATGTTTAATGTAGAACAATGCTTTTCTAACTTCAAAGTAGACAGTGCAGCAAATAACAAATCCCTTTTTACTCTTGCTGCTATCATTTCTAATAGAGACTAATGTGTATGTAGAACATACAGCCTAAATAGGTGGCAGAATATCTAGACCATATGCTTATCCTCGTTATTATGTTTTGTAAAATGTGCATGCATTTGAAAACATTTTAATCATCTAACGTCAACTGTTGCGTGCTGAGAGGGGCATATCTGACCAGGCACTGTAAAAAGGAAGAATGTTTATTCATATCTATATTTGATGGATAGGAGATATTGTGTTGTCAGGTTTTACTGAGGAATCTTAAAATGTTTTCCTGACAGACGTGCAAAATTTAAAACTCCACTGATTTTTGTCTTATTCTTGTATCTTTTTACTCTGCCCTTGTGACTTCATTGAAATTGTTCCCCACTTCCTGTAGGTAAAATGAAGACAATGACACCACTTACATGAAGCACATATTTAAATATTTTGCAAGGCTTCAGGCACAGACTTTTTTTCTTCTAGAATGCAGCCTGACTCAAAAGAGGCCACATCATTGTCTAAATGAAGAGCTGGATATTTTAGTGTGAATGGGAAAATTGCATTGATAACTGAAACTGAGTTCAATAGCATCACCAGTGTTTCATCACATTTTCCTTTATCTCATCCTCACCAAGTTTCTTAAATTGAAAGGTAGCATATATAGGCTTGATGTAGCACAAATGTACATACATACCAGAAAGAGAAATTCATTCTTTGTTTCATACAAAACCAATCACACTTTTTTCCTTGTTTAAAAAGTGAAATTAAATATATTTCTCTGGAAATAATATATATAAATTTAATCTCCTTCATATTTCCTTTTGCCAACATTAAGGTATTAAAATAAGACTTCAAAACCTGAAATTGAAAGCTCTTTATAAAATAGATTTTTTTAATTTTAAAATTCTTATTAGAAATATTGCATTCTAAAAGTATTGCGGCAGTGATTCATCCTATGTAAATTAATTTTTCTCTTATGCCAAATTATAATTATGACCACATTTTCCTGATCTGTATTACTTTCTGATGAATCGGTATTTTTTGATAGAAAAGACATTACTTGACAATATTTCTGAGCAACACTTCTGTAGGTATGAGATACAAGTTCCACTCATAGTGATAGCAAAGTGATGGATCATTCCTTAGGGATGGATACGCAGAGGAAAATGAAGCATCCAGACAGGAACACTATTATTTTGCTTTTGATTATTTCTTCAAAAATTGGAATTCATTGCTCATTGTTTATGACAAATCACACTCTTTTTCTTACCGCAGGTTATAAAAATTTAATTACCTAACTATTCTTTCATTGATTTAATATGATTTTCTGTTGAAAAAGGGTTCAGCACTATATTTTCCAGTCCATTTCATAGTTCAATTTTGGATGGGCCTAGTGGCAGGATTTCATTCCTCTTTTCAGCTGCAGAATTGATCTTACAATCTGAAATGTTTCTTAATGGTCATTTAAAATGCAATTTGTTTCTTTATAGCTTTTTAAATGCAGTTTGAGTCGTATTGTTATTCTTTTATTGTACATGGATAGGCAACATACTCTATCAAAAAGAACTAGCAATACACAGCATGAAGTGCTCAGTCTTGATCAGTGGGCTGTTCTTTTATCTGCCTTGCTAAAAGTAATTAAGGACAATATTTGCTCATGTTTATACACCTATGTACCTATATATATATATACCTATACACACACACACACATATATATATATGATGGACCTATGAGCTGATTTTCTGTTTTCCAAAGAGTTGTGAGTAGTGCCTGTACAGTTTTTCACATACAGAGACACCCGCTTTCATATGCATATAATTTCTTGTTTCTGGTTACCAACATGTTAGAGCGTTGTGGATAACTAAACAGAGACTCAAATTATCTTTTTTCCAACTCTACTTCTGAGAAATTCTTTCTTTGCAAAGAAACGTCTAGCAGCACGACATCCTGGCAAGGTAATGTAACTTGTGAAACAAAGAACTTGGACTCAACAGCACAGTTTCATACTGTTAAGCAGGCATTCTTTATTGCAGCGCTGGATGCACGGGGGATCTTTCCACCTAACGTGCATACCATGCTTGTGTTAGTCACAGGCTTATATTTTGGCTTAACATACATATTCATAAGATTTTCGGGAATAGGGTGGACTTACCAGTTCTGGGAAGTCATTAGTATCGGTCACGTCCGGGACTTTTCATCCTGGCACCTGCATAGTTTGCGCTGATGGTCGCTCCAGGCGGTCATGGGGATGAAGGCTGCAGGTATTGTCACAGGGGACTTCTCACCTTTCATTCAAAACTGCTTGTGTTGATTGAGTCTCAAACTGCAAGGCCAGTTCTAATCAGTGGGCTGCCCCTCCCAAGTGATAAGGGTTCAGATGGCTCCTTCTTCAGACAATAAATCCTCGTTACCAGATTTTTCTTAAAGCCGAGCTGGTGCTGCAACCCCGTTATCTATGCAGGGATCCCTGTCAGTGAGGTTGTAAAGAGCCGCACAAAAGCTGAACTAAATATCAGTAGTTAACTCTTGCCGCCGGCATGGCTACAAAGCTACATAACAAAGTTAAGTTAAAGTTCTAACAAATCGACTAAATATGGTTAGTTTTAAAAGTGTTGCCCTGTTGCAAAAGTCCACATTGCATTTTCCACTCTCACTTGTTTCTTTCATTTATTCTCCAAAGTAAACAAATCTCATACATTATCAGTGCCAGCAAATCTATTCCTTCAACACTTTCTGATTTTTGTACATTACCAGCTGCTGATAATATAAATGCTTTGTCAGGGAATAACAAAGGGCACTTAAGAAAAAAATTAATCACTTGACAACTGGTGTAAAAAGGACACTTGGTGGTGTCGTCATGTATTACTTGGTACACTGTAATGTTTTTGTTTGGAAATGGAGGCTCCTGCTCAAAGTGTCATTTTACCGACACATGTTAAGATAAATGTACATATGCAGACACACACTTAAGTCCGTATTTGTCAAATTGTGTTTTCTACTTATGTACACAGTAATTCAATCTATTTCTGTTTCTCATTATCGGCAGTAATACACATAGATATAGGTCAGTGTGTTCCAAACAAGAGCCCAGTGTGTTCTGTGGGTTCCCATTCTACCCACTGGAAACCCAGAATTGATATTCGGGTACATAGAGTTGATATAGCTACTACAGTTGCTGAGGCTGGGCAGTGTTGTAATAAATAATACCATGGAACCCCTCAGAGACAACACAGCAACAACACAGAGCATCAGAAATGGCAAAAAATCACTAACTTCAGCAGTGTGGTGTTAATAACAAGGAACTCCTTAACTTATTATTTTTATGTGTATGAATTAATTTATTGCTACTTTAGTTTCCTACATGATTTTTTTAAATCTCCTCTTTAATTGCTCTCCCCTAAAAACTTCAGAAGTTGTTAGAAGACTGCAGGGTAGCAGAAAGAACAAAGTTGGGATAGGGCTGTAGGAGTGTTTGGAACCATCTTAACCCTAATGTGGAAGTACTCTACATAATTTGGATGTACTCTACATGCTAAAAAGCCTTGCATCTTCTCAGCCAGTACGATGGATGTGCATCTCTGTAAAAGCTGCTGCCAATAGATTCCTGGCTTGCAGTCAGGTTAAGTATCTACGTTGTGACTGCAGTTTCACTCCTCCCCCTGAGTGAGGCAAGAGTTGTGCTTTCGTAAAGAGGTTCCACTGAAATATTATGGGCAATATCACACAGAGATGTGTCACCCTGGCAAGTACTCTGCATATGACAAGCATTCTGCATGTGACGAGCACTCTGCATATGCAGGTCGGTTGTTATCAAGATTATCAGAACTGGTCTTTGGACCTAATCAGGGTTCCTTCCCTCCTTCTTTTCCAAAAGTAATTTAATGCTCTTCACCTATTGCAGTATCTGAACCATGGAAGAGGGTTCTACTTCAGACCACATTTGGTCTTCTCAAGTTTATAAATGAAAAAAAAAAACCAAACCCAAACTCAAAACTTAAGCATTACATGTAATTTGTTAAAAAAAATATATATTTCTTGCTGTGAGCATGTACACATCATATCAGTTCTGAAATGTTCAGATATCAACAGGTTAAAATATAAACTACATACTGCTATAAAGCATTATGTACTCTATTCCATCTATAAATGTGGTAATACACCGTGAATAGAGTTCACACAAAAGTTTTACTTCTTGGGTTGAAATGAGAAGCACAGAATAGGTCTTGTTGGCTTTATTCCAATAGTTTATAATCAAACAATATTTTACTTGAATTTGGAACTAGTATGGGAGGCTTCTTGTCTTTACTTTTGTTTACAATTACTCTTCTGGTGAGTGACTCCCATTTGGCACAGGTTTATCTAGAACTTGCAAGTGAAAAAGGGACCTGAGAGCAGGAAAAGTGGAAATTGTGGCTGCGGTAGTCCCTGGATACAGGTGTATATCTGGAAACCCTGGATACTACCCTTTAAGATGATCATTGACTCTCACTGGATGAGATTGCACTAGGTCTGCTGTATGTTGCCATTGGAATCCTACCACATTATAAAGTAGTTCTACCACCCTCTGGTGCTTCCATTCCATGTCCCAGTACTTCAGTACTGCTACTTGGAGAAGAACTGATGACGAGTTAGAGATTGTAGGGTTTCAAATTCAATACAGTCTGGTTATTTCCACATTGAAGTCTAGAGCAGCACAAATTGAGGACAGAGGTTACATTTACTACAAGCTGCTAGGGCTCCAAGGCTGTGTGTCCAGACTGCATATTTACAGGCAATCAAATGCACATGGGTTCCAATCCTACATGCATGCCAGGCAGGCAAAGAGAAGGAACCAGTGGATTAACCTTTATCCATGTGGCAATAGCAGTGCTCTAACTTGTGCCTTGGCATGTGACCTCAACGTCTGTTCCACTAAATATTCAATTTACTAGAGACCCATAGTGCGTAATGCAAGACAAATCTTCATCAAAAATAAGCCTACATTGCACAAAATCACTAGTTCATTCTACATACCTCTTCCCAAGTTTGGCTATGGAACATTTTGTCATTTGTTGAAATTTGACCAACAATGGACCATCTTCACTAAAACTGAGAGCAAACAATTAAGCAGTGATTCTTGCAGAATTTGATGGAAAAGGAAAAGAAATGGAAGTGGAAGGGAAAGTTCCTCCACGATTAGATCTGCAATAGCTTGTTATACTGGTTTTACCATATGATATACTGGCATCATGATGTATGGCAACTCTCCTCCCCCAAGGCTGTAATTATAGAAAGTGCTCTCTCAATGGGTGCTATAAATTTCAGATGGAGAAGCCTTTCTAAATTTTCCTCTTTTTAGTAGCAGTAGGGCATCCACAAAACCATCAATTTTAATCTATATTAATATTTTTAGCAGGCATGTCCAGGACTGAAATTCTCTACAGTGAAAACCGAATCCTGCAGTAGTAAAAATCAATATAGGCCTGTGGATATGATAACAGCTTGCTAAGAATGTCATTCTTCCTGTAAGCCAATTATTAGGGCTTTCTTGCACACTTCTAATTTTTGCTGAGTTGAGAGACCCCTTTCTGCATGCATTCAGGGAAATCCATCTGCAAATAGTAGCTGTGTTTCAGTAGAGGTGATTAATTGCTCTTCTTGGACTTGCCTTATTGAAGATTGATGGGTAACACTCTTCATCCTCTTCTTCCAACTGATTGATCTGCCTCTGGTCTGTTCTCCACTTTAACGAAAAGGAAGCAGAATTTCTCTGACAAGGTTCTTAAGTAGTGTCTCCAAAAAATGGTTTTGCACAGCTTTAAAGGCTGGTCTGCAAGGTCCCTAAGAAAAATAACGGTGAGTCTAGAGGATCTGCTCACAACACTAGTTTTTCCACCACTAATCTTGCATAAAACAATATGTTCAAATATTCAGTTGTATTCAAACTGTTTAAAATACCTGATTTATTTTTCCATCAGTGATAATAACATCATAGTATTCAAAATTGTGGTCAATTCAGTTGTAGAAATCATCATATTTATTACAATGACAGCCCTAATGTCGATACAGAAAGTTTTATAATGTGCTACCACATTTTTATCGGAGCAAACTTACTTCATAGGTGATGGAAATGTTTTGCTGTCATTAGAAGACTGTATGGGCACACACATGGAACCAGTGTCTAATAGATATTTCAGTAGCATGCAACAAGTGACATTATGATGACAACTCTCCTTGCATAAATGCAGTGAGTAATGGGATTATTTCTTTTTCTCAAAATACCGTCAGTGCAGTAAGAGTTTGAAGTAACTTTCTGTCCCCCATCCCCTTCTGATTTTACTTCGACTCAATATGCCTTAAGAAATTATAATATGGATGCAGTTTTATTACTTATCAAAATTTCACCTGCTCAAAACAACCTCAAACCCCCACATTCGATTAGTCTCTTGAGAGATTCTGTGGAACAAGTTTCAGCTTACCTTGCAAATGTCAGAAGTAAGCCTGGATCTGCCATTACTTTCCTGTCATATTTTCATATTTGCAGGGCAAAATGGAAGTGTAGAATATGGATAGTTACAGTACACTCACTCTGTAGCTGCAAAAGTACGGTGTTGGTAGGGTGCATGACTCCTAACTGAACTGTACTACTTGAGCTTGCTGTTTGCAAACCAGCTGAGCTATATGTATGACCAAATCATTTCTGCCACTGCCACTGCAGAGATACACTTAGTGAATTTTCACACAATCCTTGATTCTTCATGTGATGCTGTGCAGGGGGGCGGAGCTTCATAGTATTTTACCTGGAGTATTTTATCTTCATTGTTTTGAAAAGTTATAGAGCTAGGGTTTCCCTTATACAGGTGATATAAATTGCTGTTGGTTGACTAGTAGTGGTAGAAGAAAAGACAATTTATCATGAGGGATGTTGACTTCTTTGAGAATGGCAAATGGCTGCTTTTCTTGGCAGAAAAGATGTAAGACCAAAATCGATAGGTTTTGCTCTGGAATGAATGACAAAATAATTGCTTAATAAATACTAGTTAGTTTGAGATGCCTTTTTGTTTTGAGGATTAACTATTTGGATAGATTAATCGGTGTGCTTGTGCTGTTCTGACAATCTGTCATTTGAAGTCATATTTTTTAGAGCAGGAAGAGAGGTGAAGAGACAGAAATACTTCATGCTATTTTGACTTCATAGGATTTAATTTCTAAAAGGATTTAAATCAAAAGGTTTGAGTCAAAGGATTTAATTATTTACATTGGATAAGTAGCTACACTAACAGAATACTATTGTATAAATCAGATTTAGACTGGCTTATATAATGGCATCCTTTCCAGTTGTAGGCAGTGGCAAAATGTTCTTAGATCATTACCATACAGCACATTCTGCAGTAGGATTGTAATGTGTGTATTTATTTGAAGTCTAAACCCAGCCATTTCAGTCACAAACTGATGCATTTTTAACCATTTAAAATTTGAGTTATGAAGCAAAATCTCTGGCAATATACTGTGCCTCTTCTTTAACAACGTCTAAACGAGCAAAATGTCTCCTTCATTAATGGTAAAATCCGAAAGAGAAAATAGGTGATAATAAGGCTTCACTTTGAAAATAGGCACAATGAAAAAATTTACTACTCCATAGGTTCAAGATGAAGAGCTGAATTTATAAAATAGAGGCTTAAACATTAATATGCTCTAACTTGCTCTTCAACTTCTGATAATTATTTGATTGGGGTGAGTTTGTGTCAGGGGTGCTTGCTCATAGACAAGAGAATGAAAGAAAAATGTGCAGAAAACACCCAAAGAACAAGATCACCAGTTTCCTGACATCACAAACTGGTTTGCTCCATGCAAATACATCCGTAGTTATTTATATGGGATAAAAGTATGAAGAAAATTATCTGCTACTTACTGAAAGAGGCAAAAGGGATGGAACTGGAACTGGAACTAAGTTCCACAAGGCATATGACAGACAATGTTCCTGAGACTTGTCACTTCCCTTCAGCAAATCTGAGTTTTCCTCAAGAAAACTGGCTTTTGCCGATCAGCATGAGCTAACCCAGTGGATAGGTGTTACTTTGACCAGAAGAGACAGCGTCTTTGGTTTTTCTACGTGTGTGTTGTGCCTCCTGGGATGGAGGTGATCCTGGAGGGAGGGGAGGTCATGGGAAGAATGTGGCCCTTACCACCGGTGTGGGGAGGCAGCAAAGACCCAGGTGCTGACAGCCAAGGCTCAGGGGAATGGCATAGAGATTGCTGTGGTGTGGAAGGTCACTGAGGTACCTGGAAGCAAGCTTGGAAGCAGTGCAGCACAGGAGAAATCCCCCTTAGATGTTTTTTTTTCTGTTTAAGAGGCTGAACTGCTAGTTTTATTTGTATAAAATTTGTCTTTCAGCCACTCTGGGGAGCATGCTATGTGGAAAAGCCTCGTAGACCCTTCCCAAAGCTCTGCAAAGGCTGGCTGCAAGCAGAGTTCAGTAGTTTTGGTGGAACAGAGCTCAGGATTTAACCCCAGGGGGAATTTATAGCTAAATGGAAGGGAGTGCTTGTATTCTGTGTAAACTTCACCTAGTTTTTCAAGGGAGTTGATGAGTTTTAGTATATATTCGTGCTTTCAGACGGAAGAGTTGATTGAAGATGCATAGCTGGTTACTCACAGTCCCATGTGGAATTCCCTCAGTTAGCTAGTAGTTATCCTGGCCGGTCTCTTCTGGAGGGTGGCTCAAAGCAGGATTTTAACTTAAATGTACCAAAGAGTATCTTTGTCTCCTGACTGATTAGTCATGCAGTACTGATGCTGTGGGCTGTACTTGCAGAGGAGTAGAAAGAATAAGCCAGGTAAAGCTCCATTCTCTCTTCCAGAGGAAGCATTAGTTTCTTCAGGGAGAAAAAATAGTAATAATCAAAACTTAGTAATTCAGCAGTGTAATTAAACAACAGTTATAGCTGTGGTGAAAATTTATGAAATTATTTTTATTAATCCATACTTTTTCAGCTCATTGTCACTGCTTAGCAGAAAAATGACTTTTTGCTAGTGAGGATTTTCTGCAAAGAAAATACTCCAAGATTAAGAGGAGAACATTCCACATTGGAGGAGCCTGATCTCCAGAAACTATGTAATTATGGGATGTATTTATTATTAATTTTTTTTTAAATGGAAGAAAAAATATTTTCACAATTTCATCTGAATTGCCACAGTAATTACTAAATTTTTGCAAGATGTTTAATTTATTTTTCCATATTATGGCATTCTGGTAGTAATCACATGTATATGGAAGAGATATTACTTTTTAATTTTAATTGGAATTCTTTACAGCTGTTTGAAATGCTTTCCACTTTAAAGATTATATTATTTCTTAGGTATGTACACAAACATATTAAGATGTTCAGAAATGGTGTAAAATAACAAAATATAAAATAACTGATGAAGTAAAACTCCAAAAATCTTATTTTTTTAAATGTAATATTGAAATATTTTTCAAAAAAATGCTTTTCCTTTGAGAATTTTCTCAATACAATTTTAATCAAATTTCAAAACACAATGAAAAACTTGGATGAAAATATAGAACTTTTTAATACAAATATTTGAACAATTTTGATTCCTCTCTGAAAACAAAACCAAAACCAAACCAAAACAAAGAAAATGAAAAAAACCTGCCAACCAAACCCAAAAAACCAACTGCTGGAAGACAATTACTGGGAAAAAATTGAGTGTAATTTCATTCCAATGGAGACAGACATGTTTTTCTTAAAGTCTAAAAAAAAAAAAAAAAAACTTGAATGTAGATTTATCAACATTTTTTATGTTGTTACAATTCTATTCATCTTCACTTTCTCTGATCTTCCAGCTAGGAAGAACTGAGCATAGCTTCTTTTGAAGCCTTTTAGTAATTTACTGTAATCAGAGTGCAAACTAATGAGACGGAAACATCTTCCCACAATGGAGTATCACACCAAAGCCATACAAAGGGAAGACATTGAACCTCATTGGCAGTAATCATCATAATCTGTTGACCAATCTTTCTTTGAGAAAAAGAAGAACTCTGACTTTCTTTTAGTCATGACTTTGTTTAATTTTATTTAGTTTAGTTGTGGATGTGTCTTAGCAGAGCTATCACAAGATTCTACTTTTTTTTTTTAAGTTAGTTGCTATAGGCGTGAAAACACCCACCACATCTTCACCTCCAGTGATGCAGCGGGACCCTGCAGCACAGTGGACAATGTCCATTCAGCTCTTGGTGTGTGCATTCCCCTCGTGCACAGTTTTTGGTGTATTATTTTGTGCATCAGAAGGGCAATAGGAAAGGAGAACAGGAAGGAATAAGGTGTGAAAGGAGAGACTAAGGAGAAAACCAAAGAAAAAAAAAAGAGTAACTACAAGTTTATCAGATGAAGTGTATGTTGTTCTGCTTTTATAGGGTTAAAAACCTGTAAGGCTGGATGGGATGTGTGTGATTTGGACAAGAAGCATTCAAGAGAGGAGTCCAAGAAAGTAACTTAGAGTGTTGCTCCACGCTGGCAGGTGTTCTGACCTTTCTTGGCTGTGCTTGCCCCAGGTCCCCACCCATGGCTTTTGCTCTGTCCCTTTTATTTTTTAAATTTTTAAAAGGAAAAGCGGTAGTCTCACTGCACACGTGCTGGCACAACTGGAAACACTGGAAAGATGTAACAATTTTCTGATGCTTCTTGCAAGGAGCTCCCTCCAGAAATCTACACGAAGTAGGGATTATTAAACCATGTAGCATTTTTTAAAAAGTTGTCGGTTTGAATTTTCCTGCTACGTTTGCCTATTTTCCATATTCTGATACCAGATCACAAGAGGAATATCAAACCATCTCAGCGATAACTGTAAAAATGAAAGAATTATAAGGCCAGAGTTTTAACTACAATGCTTACAAGGTATTAGGTGAATCTTAGGCTGTTTTTCAGCAGCCTGCACGCCCAGGGCACTGACTTCAGAAGTTGTTTCGAAGTTCTGCTAAAAAATTTAGTGAGCAAACACCTCCTTCCTGGCCCCTCAAGTTCCTGTG
>NW_010234167.1:55786-76265 GCF_000690775.1 Eurypyga helias | reverse complement strand
CAGATATATAAATATATGTGTGTGTTTACACATGTATGCATGTGTGTATACATGCAAACATACCTACATATATAACAATATGGTCATTGATTTCATCTATGGTATGATCTTAAACATTTGTGCTTCTTTAACAGCATTCATAAAGAAGATGTACTTGATTGACTTCAAGTAAGTTTTCTTATTTTGCTGAAGTAAGGTTTAAGTGTGTATGCTGGGCATTATTATTGCTAAAGGTAAAGTGACCCACTATTAGTCACCATTTCCATATTTTCTTACCATGCTTAATTGTTTTTCTTAGAAGTAAAAAGATATCAAATAAATTTTCAGTTGGAGTTTTTCAAGCCTTTCTATATAACTGTGATTTTTGGCTTATATTGTCTGTGCAGTTTTCTTTAGCCTTGGACAATTAATCAGATTATATTATTAATCATATATAATCTGATCCAGCAAGCTCTTAATGTTTTAATATTTTTCATTGACTTAGCTGTTTGATCAGTGAAAGTTTGGAGAACAAGGCCCTAAGCGTCTGTGTGTCACAGCTGCCTACGCACTCCTTTGATAAAATCCAGTCATTCTTCCGCAAGCATAGACTATCTGTTGCAGCTCTGAGAACATATACAGATGAGGACTTGTGGTAACAATGGTCCTGATGTTGAAGAAAACCTGTCAAGGAGTATTTAGAGGAGTGTTCTGCAGTGAGTAGGACCTGTTTGAGAGGGTCACCTCAAAATATAGTTTCAGCATTTTTAAATTAAGTTAAATTATTTGATATCTCTGGGACAAAATGGCAGTATGAAAATTGCCAGGATTTCTCAAATATGATGGATAGAGGTTTTGCAACCTCATCCGCTAGTTCTTTCAGGACCCGTGGATGTATTCCATCAGGTCCCTTGGACTTGTGCACCTTCACGTTCCTCAGGCGTTCCCGAACCTGATCCTCTCTAACCATGGGCAGCTCTCCATTCTCCCAGTCCCTGCCCTTGCCTTCCATGATTTGGGGGGTATGGCTTGTGCCCTTGCCAGTGAAGTCTGAGGCAAAAAAATCACCTCAGCCTTCTCCATACCCCGGGAAACCAGCTCTCCTGTTTCCCTCCACAGAGGGCCCACATTTTGCCTGATCTTGCTTTTATCCCCTGTGTATCTAGAGAAGCCCTTCTTGTTGCTCTGGATGTCCCTGGCCAAGTTTACTTCTGTCAGGGCTTTGGCTTTTCTAACCTGGTCTCTGACCTCTCGGAAAACTTCCCTGTAATCCTCCCAGGCTACCTGTCCCTGATTCCACCCACTGTAGGCTGCTTTTTTTTGCCTCATTTTGCCCAGGAGCTGCTTGTTCATCCACACAGGCCTCCTGATGTTTTTACCAGACTTCCTCTTTGTTGGGATGCATCGTTCCTAAGCTTGGAGAAGGTCCTTGAACACCTGCCAGCTTTCTTGGGCCCCTCTTCTCTCCAAAGCTTCATTCCATGGAACCTTCCCAATCAGTTCCCTGAAGAGGCCAAGGTTTCCTCTCCTGAAGTCCAGGGTAGTGAGCATGCTGCGCACCCTCCTCATCTCCATATGGATCTCAAACTCCACCATTCCATGGTCGCTGCAGCCAAGGCTGCCCTTGAGCTTCACATTCCCCACCAGCCCTCACTGTTGGTGAGAACAAGGTCCAGCATGGCACCTCTCCTCGTCAGCTCCTCTATCACTTGGAGAAGGAAGTTGTCATCGAAGCATTCCAGGAACCTCCTGGCTTGCTTGTGCCCTGCCGTGTTGTCCCTCCAACAGATATCGCGGTGGTTGGAGTCCCCCATGAGGACCAGGGAGTCCTCGCATGAAATATATGATGTCAGGCATGCATTTTAAGAAAATTTATTTTAAAAAATCTTAGAGTACAGAGCTTTAGGAAGTTGTCTGGATGGAACAAGTGACTTTAAAATTGTTGCTTTTGGTTTTCTTACATTGTTTGTTACAATATCAGAGAATCGGATAATAATGTCATGCATGGATGTATGTGTGTAGCTGCATGTTTGCTGATAACCGTGACACTGCATAGCATGCCCTGACCCAATGACGGCTTGGAGATGGTGGATACAACAGAAGGACTTTCAAAGGAAAACGCTGGTCCTGAAAGCCCTCCAACACAAGCTGACTCTGTATTTGTACAGGACAAGGAGATACCGTCATACTAATTTATCCAAACTGCCTGTGTAAGTCATGCGACTTTTATTCCACCAGCCACTGAAAGCCATGATTTTAGTGCCAAGCCCATAACATCTTTTAGAGGATACAGCCACATGATAGACTACAGTGGTTGCACAGTTATAGAGAGAGAAACAAAAGAAGGTACTAAACCTTTTTTGGAGTGGTGGAACAGATGTTGCCTGGATCCAACACTAGAATCCCCAGGGAAAAAAAGTAATCTCCTCTGAAGTAAGTGTGCCTCTGCCTGCTGCTTCTCCTGCTATGATGGATAGTTACAGGAAATAAACTGACTCAGCAATGGTACAATGAATCTCACTCCCTTCTCTACTCCTGCTACTTCCTCCTCTTTAGAATTAGTAGATAGATACTCCGATTAAAGCCTACTGTCCAGATACAAACTATAACATTGATTAAATGGATTGTTTTGCCAAGGGAGATGTAGCTGAATTGCCCATTTTTCATTCAAATGTTCAAGCTTACAGAAGTAGCTTCTAGCTCTAAATATATTGAATCACCATTAACCCAATGAAGAGGGTAGGAACACAGATATACACTCCTTATTAGATGAGCAGAGTTGCTTGTCTGATAATATGAACAATTAAATGGTGGTGTTTATTTAGATCCTTTTACAATGAATTTGATTCCACATGACAAGGTGTTGATTAAACTTGCAACAACAAGAATCCAAGGTACCCATGTTAAAGTATTTGTACAGGTCTGGTAAAGTTTCACTGTGCAAATGCTGTGAGTAAATAATTGGTTAAAAACATAAAGGCAGAGAGACTCAGCAGAAATCACGCTCACCAGAGTTATTACTTGTTCACAGTTGAATAGAAGCCACTTCCCATAGGAATCAGTAATTGAACCCTGTTCATTCCACTCTGTAAAGTGATCATGATGTAAAAGTAAAGCAAAAAGCTTTGAGAATGGAAGACAATGCACATGCAGTTTAAGAGTGCTGAGTTTTGCTATGTGGAATGCATTTCATAAGGCAAGAATTTGCTTTGAAAACATGATAAAATATCTAAATTTTGTATCTGTAGTTATTTTTATTTCAGTTAGTATTCATTTTGGGTTTCTTTACTATGTAACAACTTACAGTGCATTAAAAGAGAATTCAATTGATGTATTTGTGTTTATTAGACATGAGGTTTTAATGCAACTCTCCAGATTTATAACAGCTTTAAAATGGATTCATAGAGTTTTAAGTCTAAAAGACATGGGTATGATTATCTACTTTGACCACAGACCATTTCTCCTGGTGTTTCCTCATTGGCTCTGAGGACTTGTGGCTGAACTACAGTAAATTTTATAGGAAGGTGGTACTAACAGAATATGAATAATTTGCACATTTTGTATTTCATATTATAATCCTTAAGCACCTTGTATGGTTTTCACATACTTGAATATTTCCATAGTATATACTGCTATTTGAGTACACATGAAGTTTCAGGTTTACTTCATAATTTTTCATTTTATCTGTTTCTAGATGTTGCAGTTCTTAGCACAGAGTAGTAAATTACTTGCTCAAATGGAAAGAAATCTATGAGAATTTGGTAACAAAAATCCTTTGTGTGTGTTGATTCTGGTCCCATCCACTCACTCGCCTCAAAGTACTGCCTCCATTAAAGTATTTAAATGGATGGTGTGTTTTCCAACATTTTAATGCGACTTGAATGAATGGGGAAACTACCTGAAAGGAAATATCTCTTAATAGCATAATATGAAAAAATAAACATACCTTCCTCATACTAAAGAGGATAGGACATAGACACCCATGGGCTTTTAAGAGTAGCAAGGAAAGTAGTGAATGTCATAGCTGTACGTAAACTGAACTTACTTGTGTTGATAATTGTATAGCAACAATTTATCTAGAGTGTTTGAAGTCCACTTTTGGTGTTTTTTTGTGCCAAGGTTATTAAATAAGGCCTTAGAAGTGAGTGCAGTTTTCTTTGTCAAAGCTACTGGATAAGAGGAAAATGGAACTCTGTTTGGAAAGATTTTGATGGGAAAATATTTCCTTAAAATTATCCTGCTCAAATCAAGGAAATACTACTTTCATCGTGAAGAGAAGATACAACAATTGTGGAAACTGGTGTTTTCTTTGAGGATGGAGTTTTACGAAAGAATCACAGTCATGTGAACATGTTATTGCTCTTTGTGTAGCTGAGAAGAACTAAAATTTCATGTGGCATCAAAACTAACGAGTGACAGTACCACATTATGACTGAGTTTGATTTTATACTCCTGAGTTACTGATAATTTTTGTTTTCATTTTTTATATGTATCAACCAAAACCCCTTTGATAGTGTTACTAGTAATGTCTGGTGCCGTCAGTTTCATACGTACATGATGACTAACATGGAAGATGAATGACCGCACTCAGCTCATGAATGAAAGTTCCCAGTAGTGTGGAGATAGTGGAAAGGAACCATGGTGACAAACACTTTTGGACTTGGTTTTGTTTTTGACATTGCCTTTGGACTCTTAGAGAGGTCGGACGTTAAGGATGAGCTCTGTTCAAGGAGGAGAATATTAAGGTATATGTTGGGACCATATTGTTTTCCAATGGCTGACTTAAAGATAAGGATCCTGCCTCTACAAGGGACATCAAAAGCCTTCTTTCCTAAGTTCAGGCCTGTATTCCTTCACCTGAAAGAGAATGATTGCAGTCTCAAATATTTTTCAAGCATGTGCCCATGTGTTTATGTGTAAAATATTTACAGAACAATACATCTGCAAAAACTAGTTACATTGATTTAGTAGAGAAAGGCCTATACAAAATTATCATTACTAGTTAGACAGTAATCTACAGCACTGAGGAGAAGGAATGTTACTTGCATCTTCAAAAATGAATTTGCCATCTGTGCTTCTCTAAGAAATCATTGAGTGTTGTGATGCAACAGAAATAATTCCTTTCCCCTCCATCACAAGCAGTGAGAACAGAGATTTCACTAGGTAATGCTTTTTGTATAGTCTCCTGATCTTGGTGCTGTACATGTACACTAAGCTATGAAATGCTTCTTTTATTTATTCCTTGAAGCAGAGCCTATTGCAAGTTGTATTTCCTTCTGTAGTAATTTTAAGTGAGTAATTGCAGAGATCCTGGTCCATTTTCCACTGGTATGAAAGGGAAGGAGATGCATGGTTTAAGTGTTTGTCACCATATTACTTTCTGGTGTTTTGGCTGCTCATAATGATTGGTATTTGCTTTCTTTTTACTAGGCAGCTAATTTACTAAACTTTCCATAAATATTTATTGGCATATGTGAAATTCAACTTAATCCAAAGGTAAATCTTAAAACTGTGAATGCTTCAGGTCTTAACTGTAAACTCAGCAACAGAGCTTAGCACACAGTGTGTGTTAATCCCGCTCTGATTGGGAGCTGTAAATTTTCATTTCAGCACCACTGGGTCAGTTTGAGTTCAGTTACGCTGCAGAATGAAGTAGTTTACATGTTACGTTGCCACTGCATGCTTACTCATTCTTTCAGTACGGAAGAATTGACTACCAGATGTCATCTGTGGAGGTAGAATCTCAATGAATACGGAAGTCCTGTTCTACTGAATATCACTCTGGGAAGTATTTAAGCATCTAAATTGAGATACATTTAATTTCATCATACATTTTAAATTTTAATATATTGATAATTTTTTATTTCCATAAAAATAATAATTCCATTTTAATAAGGCACTTGAAGAATGTGTGACTCCTCATAACATGCTTTTGAAGTTTTAGTTTGACATTCAAAAGCCCCCCAAGTTACTTGCATGTAACTGAAAATATATTTTAACCAATATTTATGGTTGCAAAACAGTGTCTATTAGATTTATTCCCAAAGTGCTATTTGCATTTTAGTGAAATGGTCTTTATCAAATTTAAAAACTCATGCAAGAAAGACAAATCACTTTCTCAGACTAAAAATGCATCACTGCTGATGCATCCTTTTCTTTTATACCTTCATCATCGTATCTCCTAATATGCAAACTTGTGCACTACTCAGAGGGTTTAGTAAATTTTATTTTTCAGAGATTTATGACTGTTGCTCATTTTTGCATGATTCTGTAGAAGAAAGATCCTGCCTGCCTCCAATGTTATTTAGATCATGTCTTTAGTAACAGGAAGTAGTTCATATGTAAATGGGAACTTAAGGCTGAGCTCAGGATCAGCAGTAGGAAGTCTAGCTGGAGGCCAATAACTGGCACTGCATCCGAGGGGTCAACAGTAGGCCCAATACTGTTGAATGTTGTCATTAATGGTTTGGATTATGAGGCAGAGTGTACCCTCGACAAGTTTGCTGATGTCACCAATCTGGGGGGAGTGGCTGATGTAGCAGAGGGTTGTGCTGCCATCCAAAGGGACCTCGATAGGCTGGAGAAATGGCGGGAACGTCATGAAGTTTAAGATAGGGAAGTGAAAAGTCCTGTACCTGTGTAGGAATAACCCCATGCACCAGCACATGCTGGGGACAAACCAGCTGGGAAACAGCTTTGCAGAAAAGGCTCGGGGGATCCTGGTGGACACCAAGTGGAACATGAGCCAGCAACGTGCCCTTGCAACAAAGAAGGCTACCAGTATCCTGGGCTGCATTAGAAGGTGTGTTATCAGCAGCTCGAGGGAGGGGATCATTCCCCTCTACTCAGCACTGCTGAGGCCACACCTGGAGTACTTTGTCCAGTTCTCGGGCCCCCCCCGTACAAGACAGACTGGGACATACTGGAGAGACTCTAGCAAAGGGCAACTGATTATGGAACTGGAGGAAAGGCTGAGAGAGCAGGGCCTGTTTAGCCTAGAGAAAAGAAGGCTTGGGAAAATTTCAGTAAATACAAATATCTGAAGGGAAGGTATAAAGGTGGAGCCAAGTTCTTAGCAGTGGTGTCCAGTGACAGGACAAGAAGCAATGGGCACAAACAGGAGCCCGGGAGATGGGAGGTTTTGTCTGAACATGTGGGTGACTGAGCACTGGCACAGATTTCCCAGGGAAGTTGCAGAGTCTCCCTCCCTGGAGACACTCAAAAACCTGGACATGACCCTGAGCAACCTGCTGTAGGTTACTCAGTTAAAATAACTAAATAAAATGAAAGCCCTCACTGCCAAAAATGGGGTGTAACTTTGATGAGTAATTGTTGCTTCACCAAGTGTTTTGGCAGAATAGTGGGGCATGGAGGGATGTTTTCTGAATATCCATTGAATTTAATTTCTCCTCTTGGGCCTGCTTTTTTTTTACTGGCATGACTCTGCCGAGTAGCAATGGGAAAGTCAGCAGAGGAATTCCAGACAACAGAACGAGAAATTACACCTCGGTAGAATTTCATCACTGTGATACCAGTCTCCCTTAGCTGAGGATTGGTGCTAAGAGTATCAGGAAGCATTTTTAGCAAGATAAATATTTACAGACCAATCTCCTTTACTGCAAACTATGAATAACACCAGCCTAAAACTACGTGTACCCTTGGTCTGGCTCATGACTATGGTTGATCTTCTGTTTGCTGCTGTTTGAGCTGCTTCAAGACAGCCAGCCATACCCACTCTGCTTAAAAAAATACAGTGAAGAAAAATATCACTGACTGTTCTGTGTTCTCTTTTCCGTCATACTTGGAAGCGGGCAGAGATGTACTGAAGAAGTTATACTTACATGCAGAGAACTTCATAAATATCAGCCTTCTTATTTTAATTCTGCCTGGCTGGTTCTTGGTTTAGAGAACCTGGAGGCCAGATGCTGCAGGGAGGATAGACTTCCTGGCAATCACCCAACTTTGTAAAGAAGAAAAATGCTCTGCAGAGAATGATGAAGAGCTGGCTTTCCAAAGTTTGGAATAATTTCATCAATTTACAACCAAAGCACGACCAGTGATAGTTACCATATACATCTATTATAGCAAATGAAATAGATTATAGTGGACAGCTGAAATATTCTTATTCTAAATAGCGAGTAACTGAAGAATAACAAGTCTGCAGCTTGAAGGAGGAACGTATTAGGAGTTAGGTGCTGCTAGATATTAGCTGACTCATTGATATGAAGGCCAGGAAGAGGTCCCCTTTAATAACTTGTCTTGCTTTATAGTTATGTCGATCTATCATTTCATTAGAGTGAGTCATACTTCTGAGATAAGAGGTCACTGTGGAACTGGTACCACACTGTTGGGAGGTGGGAACGGCAGAAATAAGCTAGTTGCGATGGTTAGATGTGACTAAATCTCTCTGTTTTTGTGAGCATTACCTAAGACTCTCAGGAAAAAAAGCCAGCTTAGCTATGGAACATGAAATATTCTGGAGACTTTTAAAATTGAATTAAAATGTAGAAAACATGAATTTATACAAGCACAAAAATGGATGAAACAGTTTTCATTATTTTGAGGTATCTGCCAGTAGAAATCTCATTTTACAATATTGCAAATTCTCAGATATATTTTACATTTATGGGACAGGTTGAAAATTTGTATGAAAAACCTAGTTTAACACACTTTTAAATGGATGTTATTAAAATAATAATAGGCAAACAAGCAAACATATAATGAATAGCTCAGTAATCAAACTGAGCAGATAACTAGCTATGAATAAATGTTAACCTTCAAATCAGTACAGAAGATGTCAAAACAAATGATGAAATTGATGCAAGAAAAAGTTGTTTTCTTTTTTAATCCTGTGTCAGGACTTTGAAGAGGCAATTTACTTCCTTTAAGACCCTAAAAAGCTACTTAAGGTTATGAGTGGTCTTTATGTACCTGGTGAAGGACACAACTATCAGTGCTGCTCTGAAAGAATTTACAAAGATAGATCACTTAGTATTGTGGTAAAATCAATCTAGTAATGTTTCTGAGAAGTGCAGGGACTGTGTAGGTTTCTTCATACCCACAACTTGAGTTTCTCTAGATCCCACTGCTGTTGCATTAGCAATTCTTATTTTCCTTGCTTTCTTCATTAACATAGGCTCACACAGAACTCAGAAAGGTGTAGGTAGAACAGACTGCTGAAGAGCTTTGATGTCTGCAACTTAAAATAAAACCTTTCAAATTTGTCAGAAGTTGCAGATTTGGGAGCTGTGATTGTTCCTGCAAGCATTTGTGAGCATACACTGTCCGTACATTCACATGCTGAGAGCGGAAGAGTGCTTCCATCTCACAAAATAGACAATCATTTATTTCTTTTTAATGTGTTGCCATTTCTTCTGCATTGTTTTCTTCAGGAACTTTGCTCTCTCATGTTTGTTGTTCCTAAAATTCATCCAAAGAACAGCTTCCTTAGGCACTGATGGCAGGAGGAGTTGCACAGGCTATGGTGAGTAGCTGGCATAGCTAGGGAGTGCGGTTTTTCCCTTTTCACTCATGCAGAAGGCCATCAATGGAACCGGGAGGCACTTGTTTGAAGTGTTGTGGGTAAGATGAGAGACCACAAACTGCTTCGATGTGTTTGTGACTTCCTGGGTTGGGGGGAGCATTCTACTTTGTTTTCTGCGAAGACAGACTGTCAACAAGCATAAGGAAAGTTTATGTGGCTGTCTTTCCACAGTGCGTAGGCTTCGGATCTCTTGTCCTACTGTGAGAATCCTACTTGTAGCTTCCTACTAATCTTGCAAATTCTACTCATGTGCCTACTTATCTGGTACTTTCAAAAATACATCAGCAAGATTGGCTTGACCCTCACTAGGAAAAACAGCTTTCCATTTGATATATTTGTCATAAGACCTTAGCTTAAAAAGATAGTCAATGACACCACTAGTATCTACATTTTGTTTACAGAGTCTTTTAAATCCATGACATTTACTTCCGGGCAAGAAATGAGGGAAGTAGCATGTGGCCCAAATCAGGACAGAATTTATTAACTACTTCAGTGGCTTTTATCCTGGAGGTGCAGGACTGTCTTATCTTTCTATCAGAACTAATTAAATTAAAGCAATTCAGTTTTTTCTTGTTCTTTTATTTTCTTTTTCTTCCTCATTGGCCTAGTAGTGTTTGGCTACTATTATATTATTTCAAATTATAATTAGACAATCTTTAGTGTCTTCTTTTGTCACTGTATGTTGGCAGATTTTGGACACCACTGCAGCTTGTGTTTCAAATACAGTTATCCCAGAATTAGAAGAAACACAGGAGGAATTTTCCTTCCTGTCAGCTGGTTCTAGATGAAAATCTGGCATACATATTGACTAATCAAGTTCTTCGTGTCCCCCAGGCACTTATATAAGAAACCAATGTTGAGCACAATTTCTGTCTTTCACATACATTTCTTTAGAATGTTAGGCTAAGCTGTATTTCTGTACATGCTTCATGAAAGTAATAGGCAGAGAGTGTCTTACCAATCTTGGAAGAAACTGAACAATTTTAAATACCAAAGTGCTTTTTAATAACCCTCTTGGGACTTTTTTATCATGTGTTATACTCTGTGATCTGTGTTGTTATCCTACTTCCTACCTTTATGCTCAGAATGGAATATAATCAATAAAAAACTTAATTCTAAGCTCATTTCTTTCCAGTGTCAGTAAACAGCTCAGCTGTAATTCATTGTCATACCCATCTTACATGTCATATCTGTGCAAGTTTAGTTAATGCTCTTCTCTTACAAAGCTTTGTGAAAAATAAAGTTTAGAGACTCTACTGTGAATTAAAAGGAGCTAATGAAATTTCAAGTTTTCAAGTGTTCCACATATATGACTTCTTCAGGTAAAAATACCCAGTGATTTACACCATGCACTCAAGGAAGGATTTTCTTTCTTATTGAGTAAAAGGGCTGCACACAAACACCTACTGAATTCAGTGACCACTGAGTTTGCCTGAAGAAAAGCTGCACTTGGAACTCTACAGACATAGGCATTATAATAATAATAAGCCCCATGCTGTTGCAATAATAGTTTTCATCAAAGCACATCGAAGAACTTTTTTAATTGCTTTGAGTTTGACAAACAAGCAAATGTTGGGAGATCTGCCTTCTGCTTGGCTTGTGTGGGTTGTTTAGTGTCATCTTCAGTTACTGTCTGTAAGAATTGCCTTATAAGTGTTTATTAATTTTGTAAAAGGAAGTGAGATTTTTGGGTGCAATTCATAGTAGAGGTGAAAATTATTGGGACTTTCTGGAGTCTTGAAAATAAAATCTTCATATATAGATTTTATTCTTACTCCTCACAGACAAAAGTATTTTCCTCTTTTATGAGCTTCAGCATGTTTGAAAAAGGTCATGTGCAGTTGCGTGGAGTCGGCAAAAGGTTGTATTTCAGACTTAAGAATCTTAATTTTGTCACATAATGTTGATCTAACAATTGCCTCATTAAATGAAAAAAAATATTTTATCTTCTGTTTCTGGGTGATAAAGAATGTTGGGGAAGATAACATATGGAAACTTCAGTAAGACTCAGTGCAGTAGAGACATATAAGATAGCTACAGTGTAATAAAGAAGTGTTAGGGTTAATCCATTGCCATCCATCTTTATTTTCTATTCCACTCCATTGCAACCACAAATATGAACTTGACAGATGTTAGTAAAAGGCTGGATGTAGTCCAGGCTACAATGGTTGCTGTGGATAGAAAGTTTAAAAGTTTTGGCTCAAAGCTACAAGAAGCTGAGAAAAGAAAAAAAAAAAGAGGAAAGAGAAGAGAATTTGGGCTCAGTGACTGATGGACAAAACATGAATTAAATCAATAAACAGTAAAATAAATTAATATTAAGAAATATAAAGTTTATATAGCTTCTTGAAAATAAGGAGCTGGATGGCTTGAGATCTGTTATTTGTTGCTATGGCTTATAGTGGTGTTGGGAGATAAGAAATTTATCACTCATTTTACATTGTGTAGTGGGACTTTCTCTTCTGGGATTGGTCAGCTGAACAGCACAACTATAGTATTAGTGTAATGAGCAAGCCTTAGCATTAAGGGATAGAATGTCATAATTCTCATGTAAATATGAGTCAGGAGTTCAGGTTTCAAAAATCATCTTTTAAAATGTGCACTACGGTCCAATATTTCAGCTTAAGTAAGTGTTTGTGATTGTCAGAATGAGAATAAAAAATACGAGCTTGGAACACAGCTCACCCTCTCTTGCCAAGGTAAGGATAAGCATATTTCTTTCTTTCACCTCCCCAGTGCCATTGATTTTTTTGGCTAAGAGCATGGAAATGATATCTACCTTAAGAATACAGGAGTGTCTTTGTAATAGTCGATCTGTTCAGCAATCTTTAATAATGTTGTCTTTATTCACCAGAATAAAGATGTTATTTCTCACCTATCACATGTGATGTTGAGTTCAATTAAACCTATATGGTATTAGAAGTATTACTACCTAACTGAGCTACTCTATGCAACTCAAAAGCCTGTTTCTAGCTAAATAATAATAGTTTTCTCACCCTTGCTAATACTGTATACTTGTTTGGTTCAGGAAAGCAGGAAAACCTTGGACTTTGGCCAGAAAATGTTCCTATTGTTTTTGCTGAAGTGAAGAGTTGGCAGAAAACAGCGTTTTATTTTAACTCAAGTCTTCACTGCTCTGCAACAAAATGCAATCTAGGCCTCTTTACAGATAATATTCTAGAGATAAGAAAATACAAACAACAGGGATATACATGTTTGTAGTGAACTCCTATATCTTAGCTCCTTCCCATTTGTTCTTGGCTATTTTTCCAGTAGTAATGCATCATTTTGTTAACTGCTCTCATATATCTGTTACTTAAAAGTCCCTCATTTTTAGGGTCAGTAGAGCTCATATCCAGAACTTCATTTTTTTGTGTCAATGCCTCAATTTTGGCGGAGACGTTTCTTCCATTACTGGGAAGAAAGCAGCTGAAGCAGTCCTACAGACTGTTTAGTTATCCAGGAGGGTAACATCTTTTATGACCAATAGGTATTTTTAGAAGAAAGACAGAATGTTCCTTCAGTAGAGCTTGCAGAATTTTTTCCAATAGGACAATGCCTGTTTGATGGAACAAAAATGTTCCACAGGAATGTTCATTCTGTCACAGCTATCAACGGAAACCGGGCAGGGAGGTGAGCTCTTTTTTCTTGCCCAGCTTTGTACCAATCAACCAGCTCGTCAACAGCTATGTGACTTCTTTTATAGGCTCTCTAAGCTGTTGATCTGGCAAGTTCTCAAGCTCATCCATGTCCCAGTTCATCACTTGATGGGCAGCCAGCTCTTTCTCTGGCTGCTTGCATGGATCACAGGGTGGCTTGCTCCTGGCTTGCCTAAGCTTCCAGGCATCTTGCTAACTGGCATTCTTCCTTTCTTCTGTGTAGTTCCTCAAATGCCATTTCCACAGAGTGCCTCGTTCCTCATCTCCTTGGCTGTTGAGCTGTGGTTACTGTGACTGGCACACTGTCCCTTTGGCCGGCATCAGAAATCCAGCTGGCTTGCTGCCCAGGAGTTGCTGTTGTCTGTTCAGCTGCTGTGTGGAGTCTCTGTAAGGCTTTCCATTGCAGGCAGTTGGTTTCTGCTGAATGTCTGCTCAATGGTGTTCTCTGGGCTTTTTTTGATTTTCATACCACAAAACAGGTGGGTTTTTTACACTTTATGTAATAATTAAATATGATAATTCTTTAAATAAATATTTGGACAGTTTTCACAGAACAATTATAGGACACTGTCTACCTGTGCTCTTCAGTGAGCAGAAAGTTTTTCAAAGGAACACTAAATTAAAAAAGAAAAAGAAAAAGAAAGAAAAAAAGAAAAAGAAAGAAAAAGAAAAAGATATCACACCTCTCTTTTTTTTGCTAATTGACCTTTTTTGATGTCTTATTAGAATGGCTTTCTCCTGTGAGTTTCTAAAAGACTGACACAAATCGGAGAAGGTGACTAACTTCTCAGGGATAACACACTCTATACCAATTAAACAAATGTTTGACTTGAAAAAATACCCTTCTGTTATTTATAAGTTTTATCAACATATGTGCTAAAAGTAAATGCAGTGCGAAATACTGCAAAATTATATTTAAGATAATGGTATTTAATTTAAAATTTCTTACAACTAAGAATATCATCTAGCAACATCTAAAAAATGTTATCTCATGATGTCTGGTCTGTGGAGGGAGATGCAAAACTATTATTTAGGAACATCATAAAGCCCACTTAGGACATCACTATTTAGAAAGTTTTGATTTTGAATTTCCCTGATTTGTTATTCCTTGAACTCCTTTCTGGTACAGTTGCTATTTTTTACTTTATTCCTGTCTTTTTCTTATATTTTGCTTGCTCTTACTTTTCTTATGCCACTTGCCAAGTACGGCAGATGAGCAACCCATGCACAAGTCAGCCATCAAAATCAAGACTGCAATTAAAGTTTCTGATTGAGTTTTTTAAAATAGTAGTCCTTCTTTAAAAACAAAAAACCAAAACCAAAACAAAAAAAAACCCAAACCAAACCAAAACAAAAAAAAACCCACAAGAAAAAGGAAAAAGGATCCCCCTACCATTCTTTTCCAGTAACTCAGTTTCAACACCCTACTCTCTGAAATTAATACTGCTGATAACCTAGTAGTTGTCTTTGCTGCATGGAGTAGTAGGTGGCAATTTATTCTGGCCACAACTGGGCATTCCCTCACCTCTTCTGCTGACAAATGCTCTTTTATTCTTTTCACAATCTGAAGTTTCAGTAAACCACAGAAATTCGACACATGAAAAATTTAATGAAAAAAGGTAACCTCACATGATAGGTAAGGATCTTAAAGAGCAGATAACTTGCTTTTCTCAAATACTCTCAACAGTTTGAAAAACAAGGTAATATTCTTCTGTAGTTTCAGTTAAGGGAGATAAAAGGTGTGCTGGTCATACTTAGTATTGCTGCAATATTCATGATGACGATGATGATGAGACTTTATCCACTGAAGCAATAAAATGTCTGCAGCCAATCTTCTGTTAATCCTTCAGTATTTCAGAGTATTAGTTCCCTCCTCTAACGAGAGGTGAAATAGGAACAGAACATTGGGAATGGACTTCAACTGACCTTTGACCCAGCTCCCTTTCCCTCCGTTTCCTGGTGAGTGGAAGCTGTTTTGTTCACACTGCTGCTGTAGATAGGTGAAGTCTTTCCATAAGGAGTACTGAATGGTACAGAGGAAATTCACACACAAAGATACACCTCCCTGTAGCTAAGAGTTTGGACTTTAGGGTGATGAGAGAAAAGTCCTCTGTACAGTTGTTTTGAATGTTTAGTTAAACAAGATGTAAATCTTCAGTAAGTGACCTTTCTTCGAAGCCGGTGTTCAACCATAGCTTCAGGACCCAGTGCAGGCACTGATCCACATTCTCCCCTTTTCCCATGCTGCAAGCTATTCAGTGTGTTCCTCTTTGGCACATGTTAGAAGATGATAAAAACTGTTACAAATCTTATCTCCAAGTGTTTGAAGCTTGGACAACTATAGTGCACTCTTGGTATTTAAAAGCTATTTCCTGTAGGCAGTCAGGCCAAAGGAAGGTATCCAGGTTATATTGCAGAGGTTTACAAATGACTCTTTGGCTAAGAAAAGAACCTAAGTGAAGCCAAAGCAACATTTGTGTACCTTGTAATTAATGTGAAAGCCTTGCACTGTGTGACTAGAAACTCTCAACCTGTTATTTGGCATCTTTTAGCTTGGAAAAAGGTGAAAACAAAACTGTACAAGTGACTAGGGGTAATTTATAAACCCAAAACAATTAGATTGGCTTTGCTGAAAGTTCTGGATCTGAAAGCCATAATACAAGTAGCAGTTTTTCCAGAATATCTCTGTGAACTGTGATGCTTATAGCAACCTTTATATTCTAGGAAACAGAAGTTATTTGCTTTTATAAATACAATATAGGAGGAGAGAAGAGGATTTTATTTGCAAACAGGAGAGGGGGAAACGGTTCCTGCTTCTACAAAAAAGGAAAGAATCTTACACATTTATCAAACAGAAGTGGAAGTTCTCAGCTGAATGGTCCATGCTAATTTAGCTAGTGGTATTTATCATTATGCAATTATTCACTATCCATGAGGTTTATTATTCATTAATAAATCATCAGATTTTTAGGGTATCAGGCAAGTATTATTACATACTATACCTAGCAGAGAAGTGACAAACCCTGAAAAAAAGCTTTATCTAAGTAAACTATAATGCTTGGTCTGGCTAGTAACACTGTCAACACTTCACCCAGTTATTCTGTGTTTTGGCTCCCTATGGACTGCAGGTCAATTCCAATATTTAAGCTGTGTCTAGGCCTGACCATAGCAGTCTGAAAAAGTTACATCTTCACCAGCACAACCTTGACCATGGCCGTTTATAAAGCCCAAGAAGGTGTCAGGCAATGTGGGAGGACTTAGAAATCCATTAGTACCTGAAAAAGAATTATGCAAAAGCTGGGTATGGATTTGGTACCACAGATCTATTAGAGGAGGAATTATCCCAGACTTTATTATTTCAGAGTTCAGTACAAAAATCAAACCTGCCATTTAGTCTTTCTACTTCAGAATTTCCCCTCTGAACCCTTTGGGAGGTATTATATGAAATATTACATAATATTAGCTAAGAGACTTTTTGAATTGGTTACAGTAAGCTAACACAGAGATTTGAAAGCCTGCCAATGTTAGTGTTTTAGTGAAAGAGTTTCTTCCTTTCCACACCCTTTAAACATCTGTAAAGTATTTCCAAGAAAAGAAACAAGTGTAAAGATAACACAGAATGTTTGGCATTTCTGATAAAGGAAGGCCTGATTTATGAACCGTTTGCACACCGCTCATTCACAATTCATAGACCTGAACCCCTGTTTTCCTTGCACATGCTATTTCCTTGTGTCTCTTAAACAGAGAGTGGGGTTCATGAAGGCAATTGGCTTACACAACTTACATAGTATTCTATCGAGACAAACATGGAGCGCATTTCTTTTCCTCAAAGGCTCCTGGTATGATGATTGCAGAAATAACTGGCTTCTGTTCAATCCACATTCAAATATATAACCACAGAGGAGATACACTAACCACCTCTATGGAAAGCCAATTCTCTCCTTTTTTCCAGAGGATACCAAGGTTTGCATCCTCTTAGTGGATTCTGGAAGTTGTAAGAGGCTGGAGGTGGGTTTCTTCTGTCCTGGAGTTAGTAGAATTAATCAGAACTCTTTGGAGTTCTAGGTAGAAGTCTGTTTCTGCAGTTCAACAGAGAGTACTTTTGCACAACTGCTTTGTAAGGGCCATGAGTAAATTTCTGAGCGTAACTTTCAAATTTTGTTGCGTGTAAATTATTGCAGTAGGGTTTTACAGCTATTTTTCTCAGTATTACTTTTGATGTTTATTTGATGCAGCCAATACCTATGAAGCTCTTAGCTTCTCCAAAGGAAGATTCTCTTTTACATGCTTGTTGGCATTTTTATTCATTTAATTTTAGACTAAACACTTAAAAAAAAAGAATTCACCTTTTGTAGCTAAATGATATACATGGATTCACTCAGGATCTGAGGCTGTTCCTAAAAGGGAACATATTCTTTGCTATTCTAAAACTGTATAGTGAAATGAAGCCATCTGCATGATGGATATGCTGCATTGTCAATAACCTTAAGCACAGCACCATTAAAAATGGTCAAAGACCAGGACTATGCAATATTTGGGCATACAATGAATATATTTTACTCATCTTTATTTAACTAGGAGCAATATGTCTCTCAGCTGTAATCTTTTACTGAAAGTATTTATGGCCAAGGGAGCACTTACACTGTCTTGTGACTTCTGCCTCTCTTTATGTAGTGCCTAGAAGAACTACAGCAAAAATACATTTGCAGGGTATATATTTTTAATGCATAATTCTTAGAGAATAGAGATAGTCACAGTTGAGAGGTGTTATAGAACACTTAAATATGTCTGGACCACTGGAACCTGGTAACTTTGCAGGACAGTGAATGATCTGAAACAAAGTCTTTATTGAGAGACTGTAACAACTTTACAGGAGGTTTTATGAGCTTTAGTGTAAATTATCTGTGCAGTAAAGAGATATTAAGTAGACCTTGACACAATTGACCGTTGTGGTCTACTCTGTCAATAATATGGATACTGAAGAGAAGTCGTTAGCCTGTAGATTGGATTCTCCTGCACTGCTCCATGTCACATCCAGTTCTTACATTCTCTCTTGCTACCACGTATTGATAACATGCATATGAAATTCTTTAGTAAGTGCTTTGCAGTGGAAAATAGGATGGATCAGTGAGTCTCAGAAGTATTCTCTTGGAACTCCCATTTGACAGTAAAACTCCATACTGCAGGAAAACCTTCCTGCTCATAATTTTAGATTAATTCAAGACAATATACATAGCATTTTTATATTTTTCCACCATGGGATTGTTTATTTCATAACTGAATTCAGTCAAAATAGAAATAATCTTTTCTAAAGGAAATAATCACCCTTCTAGAAAAGATAGATTGTAACAATGGGTTAGTATGTATACACCAGCACAAAGACAGAATTAAGGTTGAAAGTTTATAATTAACAGGCATAGGTATTACTGGGTTGTCAGGTATGGTGTACTCAACCTAGTACATCAAGCTCTCCAGTGTCATCGTCAGAACCTTAAATTTATGGATAATATATCATTTTAATTAAGGTATTATGTAAATTGTACATGTTTTTGTCTGGAAATTACTCCTTATCCTTTAAAGAGAGTAGTGAATTAAAAATACCTGTCAGTAATGTCTGAACTCCCAAGGACAGGGATTCAAGGGACTGTAGATGCATATTCAAATAATACTGAAAAAACAAAATATCATTTTGGTTTAGTTTAATGGCTGCACTAGAAAATTCATAAATCTCCTACTCAGAAAAAACCAGAAATGAGCTGAAAAAGGGCATGAAAACAGCTTTATTTGTAATACTTCTATTGTCTATTAAACAGTCTTTTCTCTTTCCATGTCTTACTCCCATTTTAAGTTCTGACTTTATGTCTGTGTGAACAAAAACATCTTTATGGCAACAAGTGGAAAATCACCCACTGAAAGTGTCTTTTGAGCAACTTCCTATGCACTCCTACATTGAGAACATCTGAGCGTCAGTTGCAAAACTATAGTTCCGTTTTTATTTTCCTATATTTTCTGAGCAGGGGCAAGATGATAAGGATGGCAGTGTTTTGTGTTTAAACTGCAGAAACCCTGCCAGGGATGCAGAATGTTCTGTGGGCAATGACATGGGCAAAACAGTGGCACATGCCCAGTGACACATCAGTGATGAATCAAGCCGGGGGATTGCAATCTCCTGTGACCTGCTCTGTGCCAGTGAATCCTTTAACCCGGGTGTAGTACTGGTGTGCTAGCTTTGTGCCCAGGAGCCCAATGAACTCAACCTCCTCGCATTTAAGAGATTTTTTCCTCCTATTTTGATTATAAAATGGGAGCCTTTACATTCAAGTGTCATGACAGTAATGTAATACATAATGGATATTTTGTGTTGGTAGTGAAAAACGTTAAAGCTGAAAAAAAATTCTTTAACATTATTGGAAGCAGCTCCTTTAATTTGTTGCTTTGATTTCTTCTTTTGATTGTTTGGACTTCTGAACTTGTTTATATTTTCGTACTACAAGGCACATGGAGTTTATACTCAGCTGAATGCAAGGTACATTCAGAAAAAGCTCAGTTTTGCTTGTGTTTTCTGGGCCATCTGCAAAGCACAGGAATCAGCAAACTTACTTACAGAGCCAGTTGTTTGTCCTAGCTCAGGTCAAAACACCGAAAGTTTGCCTGTGAATGCTCTCTGAAATCCAAATGACTTATTATCAGGCTTCCTTTGCTTTTGATCCTGTTGTAGGATGATGTGTTTTCCTAATGATGCAGAATCTCTCATTAAGTTCAGGAAACAGGATATAAGGATAAGTCAATTGACTCAATTTATGGGCATAATAAAGCAGGCCCTATTACCTTCAGCAATCAAGGCAAGACAAGGTGAAACACAAAGTTGTAAAGTTATTATGACAAATAACTTACTATTTACCTGCAAATATGGAGTTAATACTCTGTGTTTCTGAAGCAAAATTCAAGGCATTAAAATCTGAAAATAATAGTCAGAGTCTATTGTTTAATCTGTCATCTCAGAATATTTCAGAATTCATTCAAGGCCAGAAATATCTGTTACTAAAGCATCATGAACTACAAGAATTTTTTAAAGTATTTCCTAATGTCTGCTATACGTCTCCTTTTGGCCTCTCTGAGTCAGTGTTAACAGCTGGGCCTTTTGGTTTTTCTTGCTTGTAATATAATTAAAACCAAGTTTAGCAGGAGAATAGAAGTTTTGTCCGTTGGAGGCCTGTTAGCTTTTAGGAAGGTGATTAGGAATGTACACAGCTTTTCCTGACAATTATAAAGTTAAAACAGCAAAACAAGGGAAAGA
>NW_010234167.1:0-55755 GCF_000690775.1 Eurypyga helias | reverse complement strand
GTTTTCCTTCGTAAGTTGATAAAAACAAGTCATTGGAATGGTTGGAGTTCTTCCTGCAGCATGCATGAATCAAACTACTGTACATATACTGCATTACAGAAATTACAGGTGAAACTTCATGCCTTCCCAGGAAATGCAATGCAATAGATGCTTCCAAACTGCAGGAAACACAGTAGCAGGTAAAGAAAACATCGGCAATTGGGATTTAAGCCATTATTTATACTGTAACAGGAAAAGAAATATTTTGGATCTCAGCTGGAATACAGTCCAAAACTGACAGAGGGATGTTGCTTATTCACACAACTAAAAGTTGTCTTGAACTTCACCTACCTATATCCAACTAAATTCAAAATTACGAAAAGAGGTTGTGTACTTGTGCATTAAGTCTGTCATGGTACAAGTGTTACCAAAGGAGGAAAACGGGACAGTACTGAGGGAAATGTGTGAAGCAAGCTGTCAGCTCTTGGTACTATTCCCTAGTACTGACTTATGGTGCTCAGGAACAAACCTGTGTTGAGGTGCTCTGACTCTGCATGTTGTTATTCTGGTCAATATTTAATGCAGGGCTTTGACTACTATGACAATTGCTGTAAGGAAAAATGTGTTCATCTGGGTGTCTTATGTCCAAATTCAGTTTAAACAATAATAGTTCACCCATGTTATTTGTGACTTGTTCAAAATATCTCCTGTGGTGTGAGATGTTCTAAGGAGAATGCTGTGAGTGACCCTTACATGTCATTTTTATGTTTGTTTGTAAAGTGCTTTTGAATCTTAAGGAATTCTAAGTGCTAAGTGCAAGGCATCATCAATATTATATAAATGTATGTTCATTAGCATTAAAAATTCAGAAACAAATTATTTCTGGTGCCAGGACTTATTCTTATGTTCAGTCACTCAACAGGCAAAATTAAAGTACTAGCAACAGCATTCTTGTGCCAAGAAAGACACTGTATTTCCAGACAAGAGACAAAGGAAGTAGAGTCAACATTGTAAACATTTTCACTACCCACTTTGTACAACTGCTGGATAGAATTATCTTGTAAGCCCACTTCCCATGTCTCACCTTGCTTTTTCTCCCTTCGTATTTGTGTCTACACTTCTGAATAACTACTGGTTACTAAAGTAGTCAAATAAATATAACAGTAGGGACAGGTCTGTGTAAGGTAAATGCAATAACGGTATTGATGATTTTACTAACTTAGTGAATGGGAATTTACCTTGGGAATAGGGATGAGTTTGTCATTATTTCATTCATCAGTCAGATTTTGCTCTGGGCAAATGGTATGCTATTTGCCTCTCCTGGTTTTAGCTTGTTTTTTGGCCAGAAAGATTTGTATTTCTTCTGTTTGCTTCTTTTACTTTCTGTGAGCAGTAAGGCAAAGGAGACTGCTGCTCTGTCTGGAATCTGAAATGGAACCCTTAGGAGACCTGAAGAGCCAGAAAGCCTCAGGACTCTGTGCCCTAGGATTTCTAGTTGTTTGGGAAGAGCCCAGCCTTTTGACTTGGCTGACTTTTAACTTTGCAGGTGACAACAATTTCCAGTGGCTGTAATAGCTGAACCTGATTTTACAATAGAATTTATGGTATCCCTTTAAAAATCAGTTTGTGGCTGCTGTTAGGCAACTTGAATAATTTTTGAATGCTGCTTGTGATCAAATAATATCCAGAGAGGGAAGAGAAATTCGTATTTTCCTCCTTGTTCATGTTCTTAACTAAACCTTTTTTGCGACTGACATAGATATGTAACTCCCATTCCTCCACTTCATTGACTCTCCCTCTCATTTCAAACCTCATTTGAAACATATTTTCTCTCTCCTGTTGTTTGTTACTTAACTCCATTACTTAGTTTCTAAAAAAATTTATAGACAGAGAGTAGTACTCAATGGCTTGTGAACATGTGTGGTTTTACTGCTTTGTCCTCTTAGCGATAGCTGCAAAAAAATTAAGAAAAAGCATATATTTTTAGATATAATATTTTGATGTGCCTACAAATTAAAAATGTAAAGTTTCATGAATCATAACAATTTATTAATCTGTTTTAGATTTAGATATTTTGCCATCATATCCCCTTTCATCTTCTAGGTTTTGAAAACAGTATAGAAGAACAGCACAACTTACTGACTTTTCACCAGTATAGGAAGGTTTGAATCCAAGATAAAGGCCAAATAAAAAGCAAACCTAAACTTTCTGGGAGAGTTTCAGGTGATTTCAGCGAGCTTTGGATTGAGTCCTAAGTGGCACGGGCTTCTGGGGGAGGAACAGAATGAAGGTTGGGATCTGAGGAGATGAAGGATGTTGGGGGGAGTGGAAGTTCAGTTGCTGGGGATCTTAAAGCAGACATTGGTCAGTCGGGCTTCAGAGGGAAGATTTTAGAGGGTTGTAGATGGGGATGAAGTTTTATGGAGCCAGTAGAGCTTTAGAGAATCTGGGGTCTGAGAAATCATAGCATTCAGTTTAAGAAATCACAAGAAATCACCTCCACAGTGTGAAGGTGAGCTTTGGGGGAGAGCTTAGTCATGTAAGAGCAACGAGCGCTCGAAAGAAGTTATTTAGGGAAGAGGGATTGGAAATACTGAGTAGGTTTCAGGGTATGTATCTTTGTTGAGCCTGTGGTTGGTATTGGTAGTTGGGCAGGTAGATGGTTCTGTTTGTCCCTTACAGCCTTTCCAGGGACCTGTTTTTCCTTACAAGCAGAAGAAGAAGCTGTTACTCTACCTTTTGAGTCTTCTGGAAGCGAAAGAGGAAGAAAGCAATGTCCAAAGAGTTTCCTGTGTGTGGGAGGTTAAGACCAGAAACAGGTCTGGGAAAGAATAGTGTAAGAATTGAGAAATGAACACTAGAGCAGGGTTTCCTTCTCCTTCTAGGAACATCTGCTGGTACTGAGAGGAACAGGCAGGGATAAAGACCATGCCATACACTCTCCTGGGCAGCAATGACAGGAGCAGTTGGCTGTGAAAGCAGGAGCAGTTCATACTGGGTCTTGTTAGACGCAAATATAGTGAGCAGTATGTCACTGTAGAGTGTTCCTACATTATTGCTTGGGTCTTCTGGTCATGTTTGGGCAACATAGGAAAATTTATAAGCTCTTCCTAGAGAGTGTGTAGTTCTCGTTTAAGCTAATAGTTGGTTGGTGTGTATATTGATGATAAAACAACGAGGATAGCACTGATGTATCTAGCAAACGTTGACTTCCAGGCATATATATATCTCTTTGTAAAGCTGTATGCAAGAAAAACCCCTCTATAGCTGCTTGGTGAACAAGCAAATGCAGATTCAAGCAGTGGCTGTAGGAGCTAGCTGTATGTGGTTGCTGAGTAGCCAACATTTATATTTCAAAAAGTCAGTGCACATTTGAAAAAGTTCACTGCACATTCATGTGTCACTGCATGTTTTTATGGCCCTGCTGTGCATGCAGAATTGTTTGTTTTCTTCAAACAGAAAATAGTGTGAACCTGACCAGCACTACATAATAGCATAGTCTCCTCTTCTAACATCTGGTTCCTTTCATACTGTAATAGGCAAACAGCTAAACATTAAGTGGCTTAATTTCTTCTTCTTTTTGTAAATCTGAGGCATTCAGATGCTTATCAGATCCTGACAGGCTTGCTGGTTTTACTTAGGCAAAATCACTACTGACTTTGAAGCCCGTATCAGCTTTGTTTAGCTAATGAGCATTGACTTGAGAATTTGGCCCCAAATTCCTTTTATAGATAAATCATCTGGAGTTCTCGCATAAGCAAACTGACTGCTTATGTTTCCAGTATTTTGGGGGTTTGCTAGCATCAGAGAAGCAAATGACCTTTCTCACCATCTTTCCATTTCAAAATGGAATTGGGAATTTAAAATACAAAATTATATAAAATGCAATATTCCTGGCAGGAAAGTGAAGTAAGTTCAACAACTTTGTACCCAGAAACACTCCCACAGAAACAGATAGCAGTAGTATCAGATTTTTTAGGATTAGGAATGACAAAGAATACTAGGAAATAGGACTGTGTGACCAGACCTTTGAGGACTTACATCTGCAAAACATTATCCAACATGTGGGCAGCTACGCAGGTGTTATAAAACTGCTGGTGTTGAGGGACTATTTGATTAGCTAATTACCCTTATAAAGGGACAACTTAATCTGTGTGAAACTCCCCCAGCTGAAAACTCATTTTATCATTCTGTTTTCAAATTTTCTCTCCTCAGATTGCACTTAAAAATAATTGTAAATTTAGAAGAAAAGAAAAAAAAAATCTGATTTGTCAATAAAAAAAAAATCAACTTTTAAAATTCCTCCCTGGTGGTCTGGTATTATTAAATATTCTTCTTGATTTTTTTATCTTGGTTTATTGGAGAGAGAAAAACAATTATCTGTAAACGTAATTTTTAATGCATGGTAATAAAAATAAATGGTACAGCTCTGCTGCTGCTCACCTAAATCTTCTTCCCTGGTGGTCTAGCGGTATTAAATAATCTGTTCCACATGTATTCATCATTTGCTGACAGGAAAAGGAAAACTTTTTACATTTTATTGTCCACAGAAGAAACACAATGTTATTCAATCAGGTGGGGAAGACTTTTCTGAGGGTCACTCAAGAAACAAAAGACACCTTTTACTTTCCCAGCTGGTGTAATTTTAGCTCTCCTAATTTACATGACAATTAGCATGAAACTAGAAGGGCAGAAATTATTTCCAGGATGCCCTTTGTGTTCCTTCTATTTTGGCCAGATAATATTTGTTTTGGCTTTCTTTTCTGCAACAAATTAGCTAAAGTAATGAGTGTTTGCCACAAATTATCTCATTGCTGATGAGTCATTCCTTTGGTTTCGGAGATTTAGTTTTACACTCACTTTAGGTAAGAGTTTACATAACACTTTTTAAATGTAAATCTCACAGTGCTTTACTAAATTAGATCAGCAAACATTATCCCTCCTGTTTCAAAGCCTGATGAACTGATAGGTGGTGGTCTGCAGTGAGGACTTCTCTGCAGCTGCGTGGCTGTTCCATGACAAGAGAGGAAAACAGTCTCTGGGGTTTTTCCCCATCTGACAGACCTCTGGTATCTTCTATTTCACAAACATGAAGATTTTGTTTTCCAAATGCCCTTAAAGAAAGTAGGCTCTCAATGATGGAAGTGGGCTCCTCATAAATTCTTGTTCATCTTCTTTTCTGGTGTTTTTGCAGTCTTTAAAAACAATGCTGGATGAATTTTCCCTTGACTAGTTTTAAACAGTGGGATGTCATGGTGTGTGTACTCTCCTCTCAGAGAAGAGAGACCAAAACATACTGATTTGTTGAACAGGGTATTACATGTCTTAATATTGAATTTTGAAAATACAACATTTCTGCACTGTTATAATTTTATTTTTGGCATAAAGTTTAGTAACATATTTTAGAGATTTATCTGTGCTAACTGATGATTCTTTTCATTTTAGAAAACAATATATATGATTTACTTATTAAATACAGGCTGATATTATTAACATATAAATCTCAAGTATGATACTGGATGTATACTTCACATGGTATATTAGGGATGTTGACAGAAACTGCTTCATTTCCTTTGGGTTGTTTTACTTTGATACAGTTTGGACATTGAAAACACCAGTGGGGAGAAAATGCACACTGGATCATTTTTACAAAAGCTAGTGCAGGGACTGGGTTTTTTCCAAAAAGCCTGTAAATTACAAGAGCATAATAGGCTGCCATGAGATGCAATTTTGATCTCATTATGCTGTGAAGGCTTGATAACTCAAGAGAGGTAAACCACCAGAGAGGAATAGATTCCTTACCATGGTGATGTTAAAAGTAAAAAATCATTCTGAAGGGTTCACAGCCCATTCTTGGGAAGCACAAGTATTTTTGCTTTAAAATAGGAAGATACGTACATTTGTTTTTAAACATGAATTGCTTTCATCTCAGAGGTATAAAATAATTAACTTAAACTCTGATAAAATCTGTAGTTTGTAATTGAAAACATGTGCATTGTGGGACCAGGGGAATGTTTCCAGCCGAGCTGTGTGTGGCAGAAAGGAATCTCTGCAGAGCTCAAAGCATTCCTGGTTTTATGGTAAATGTCTCTCTCTCCTCACTGAATTCTTATTAATCAGTTTTATTTACATGGCGTTGTAGTGATCTACTGAAGAGTAAAATGCTTTAAAAACATTTGAAAGAGACATGAGAGTCCTTGAGGGAGTAGACTTTAATTTAGCAGCAACCTCCATTATAAACCACATTCAGTGATAAGCCTTTAAAAAACCCCAAACTCTTATATGTGTACGTAGGTACGCACGTGTTTATTTTCTGCTGATGTTGTTGGAGTGACTTCTTGGGAAACTCCCTTACAGTGGAGTGATGAATGACTTGTGTGGCAACGATAAGGTTATGTTTTACTAGAACATAATATCTGTTCCCATTAACTACCATGAATATATTATAAAAACTTTTTCATTAAACAGCTGCTCTCTGGGGCAGGTAGTTCCCAGGGATGGTAACACAAACTGGAGTACTGTCTTTGGGGCAAATGTCACACTGTTAGAAGTGAAGATTAGGAAGGAAACCCTAATATGAAATCATTACTTGTCTCTAGCAAACAGCTTCTTTTTCCCTCCCAAATTGCTTTTTATTAAATATTTTATTTAAAAACAAACTGAGAGCTTCTAGAGATTGTTAAATTCTCAGTGACAGAGTCTATTGTCATTTTCCCAAAATGCCTGAAGAGATTTCATTTATTTGCTAATCTGGTTATCTGTAGTACCATAGGGTTGAATCAGTTTCAATCCCTGTTGCCCTCCTTGGAAAACAATTTTTGTGTAGTTACATGGGAAAAAAATTCAATCTGGATTACCAAACCTTCCTAGGCCCTAAGTAAATATGTGGTAGCTTGCCCTTAGTAACTCCCATGTTGCTGTGGCTGCCGTGTGGCTGTGGGACTATTAGTAGTCTTATTAAATAGTTGAAAGCAAGCTCAGATATACCTGTGTGGGTTGAAGACCTGCTTTTAAACTGTAATATAGACATGCACTCTGATTTGTTTCTAAAATACCATGTACAATTGTGTTATAGTAGAGAGTCTATTAAAAAAGCACTACCTGATTGTCTCAATGAATGCTGGAAAAATACTGAATTATGCAATGACACACAGGCTTTGCAGGTACTTAGTTAGCCAGAACATTCTTAAAAAGCACAGTGATAAAAATGGAAATTCCATTGCATAGACTGTCTCCAGAAATCTTTCTGGTAGGATGATGACTCTGCAGCACAGATCTCTGGAGCTTAAGTTAATTGAGGAACTAGAAGTAACCATTAGAGGTTACTGTTTTCTTAGAGACACCACCATAACTTTGGGGGAGAAAAGCGTTTTGTTACTGAATTGTGTACTGCAGCAAAGGAATGCAGTGCTTTATTCTCAGTTCTGGAGACTCAGGATCATTCTGGTCCCACTTCTATAAAGCATTCAGATTTCAGATAACTCAATTCTTAGATCTGCAATCACTACTCCAGTGTAACAGCTTTCGATACTTGAAGAAGAATGTAAATGACTTCATGCTTGAAAGAATTTTGAATTATTTTTGTTGTGTTTTCTTCCCTCCTAAGTCAGTCTGAGGTAGAAAGGTAGGACATTCACTCTGAAGCCACTCAAAAGAGCTTTAAGTGTTCAGTGTTGAGCTTTAAGGCTGGCAAAAAGCTCTCAGCTCTGGTAAATACACAGAGATTTCCTGGAATAAAAAAGGTTTTAATTTCAGAATAAGAATTCATGGTTAAAACCATGAAAAAAACGGTGTCCCGAGCCCATTCAGTTCCACCTACTAAAGCTATTGGAAGCATTACATTTTTGTGAAAGCCAAAATAGATTCTTTACTACAAATAAACATGTCACCGCCCCTTGTGCTAATATTTTTTAAGTACCAGGAACTTGTCTACTAATTAGAATGAAAATAGTATTTTCATTCTAATTATGTGAATAGGAATCTAAAGGAAACTAGTGGATGTTCAGTTTGAAACAAATGGAAGGGATCTTTTTTCAGACAAAAGAAAGCAAGCAGTGACCTCAATGTTTAGGCTTAGTATTGAATATGCAGAAAATTCACTATGATTCAAAAAACTATTAGACAAATCTCTGAGAAAAAAAAGGTCAAATACAAGCATACTGCTTTGGCTCAGAAAGTCCCCAACGTACAGATTACTATGAGGGGAAAGACTATTCTGGAGAAATACCAGTATATGATAGATAATCCTTCCGAAGCATCCTTATTGGCCATAACAGAAGATAGGATGGGGGATTAGATAGATTTTGGTATGGCTGTTCTTTTGTTGATACACTGCTGTAATATCATTACTCTGACAGCACTAGTCCTTTGTCACAGAGGAATTATTCTTACAGTTGTTGGTCTCTTTGATATTTGCACTAATATCAAGGACATCAGTCTTTGTAGTTAAAGCTAAGAAGCACAATCGTTAGTATTTATGGGCATTACTCTTACTTCTGTTATTGCCTCCTTATGTGACTTGGGGGAATTCTTCAGCTCGTGTGCCTCTGTTTACCTAATTTAAGAAACTATTTTTGAGTTTTCATTAGCTGACTGTTAAGATTCTTGGTGAGGTTAAAATAAGAGTCAATTTCTACTAAAAAGACTCTATTTAGTGAATTTTATTTAACATTGTGCTCCTTAATTTTCATTTTTGTATTTGCATTTATTTCACAAAGTGTAAGTGTTCTGCAAAAACAAGGATGAAGAAGGGTGATGCGTACTGGCAAAACATCTATCTGGAAGGGAGAAAATCTTGTTTGGAAGGGAAACTTCAGTTATAAGCTGTAAATCTGAGAAGAGTATAATTAGCATCTGAAAAGCATTTCAAGCAAAAAAAGTTGTATAGCATTAACCTAACTATCATTATGCATTATAGCATTGCCCTTAAAAATGCCCTTAAACATATGGTATCATGACAGTAATGCATAAATTATTTATCAAATCTTCATGACTTTTAGTCATCTCAACATATGATATTGTCCTTCTTCAGGGCAACCGTGAGTCAAAATATGAAGTTTCTTGTATTTTGGATTCTTCTTGAGAGCCACATGTGGACATGGGACAAGAGAGGGGTGTTGCTGCATTAGAAGCTCTGAAAGGTGGTAGCAGCCCTCACAGCCCTTTTAGTTCAGGTGGTCTATGTTTTGAACTCATTGCTGAAGCAGTTTGAGCAGCCTAATTGTGCATGCATGGTATCTTTTCAGTACTAGTTGAATAGGTGCCTTCTTTTAAATGGTTATTGTACATAAGACTTTAGGAATGGTAATTTTCCTAGAACAAGCAAGTCTGTTGTCTTTGTGTATATGCTGGAATGTATACTCATTCTCAGAACATGACAAAAATAAACACAGTTAGATACACAGAAGCCACAAAGAAATCTAAGTGATCAGCTGTTTGAAAGAGAAAAGGGAACTGAGACTCTGAAATGATCCCAGCTTGCAGACCTATGGGTAGGAAAGCTTAAAGGGCCAGTATGGCACTCTGGCCTATTCCAGATCTAGAGGCAGGAGATACACCGGTACAGTAGTTCTGTGAGACCTGTTAGTCCTACCCTATGGGCTTTCAGTTCTGTGCTGGTGGAGTTGTCATGAGAGCTCTGTGGCTTCAAAGAACACAAAGCAGCCCTTCTACCCAGCGTAAATGGGTAAGAGTTTAGTCTTAACGCTGGGAGAATGCAGAATATGGTCATTGGAAAGTGACATTCAAGTCATAACATTGATGTCATCCAAGGCTTGCATTATGTCTATCAGGTTACTGTCTCTATGGACTTTGAAAAAGGACTAGGTCTGGGAGCTTCATTCTTGAGAAGGAATGGAAGATCTTCCCCTCCTAAGGATTAAGTTCAACAATTGTAACTAATAAAATCAATTAGCTGGCATAATCAGCACAACTTGACATGATTTTCTTAAGCTATAATGTAGGTTCAAAATGGAACCTATGAGATACAGTTTTGTATTATCCAGATACAAATCAACAAAAATAGGTTCACTATACAAGTGCTTTCAAAACACAGTGCACAAAAGCAAATATCCTGCCCTTTCCTTTAATATTTCTTTGTTCTGTTCCACCACAATGGAGTTGTTAACTCATCTCTTGGCCTACTCTTCCATAAGATAATAAATTTAGCGCCCAGTCTTTCCAACTCTTTCCTAAAATGCCAAAATATTCAAGAATGACATAAAAAATGTTTTGTCTTTAGAACTAAAGTGAATTTCACATTGGGAGAGTCCTGTGTGACACTTTTGCTGCTGTTGCTGGAGGAACTGCTGAGATGGCTATTTCTTGCCTTGCCTGTGAAGCATTACTACGGTGGCCTCAGAGAAGTGCACAACCTCTGCTGTAAGAATGCAGAGACAGGCTCTTTTCCTCAAAAAAGCAGAAAACACTCCTTTTTGCATAGAATATCCGTTACAGTCTGAAATAGAACTGATTGCCTTTTGTTACTAAATATTAGTAAAATTAATATTGTAAGACAATGCAGTTCATTTTTTGTTATGTGAGGGTCAAGTGAATACAAATGAATTCGAGTGGAGGTATTGGCAATGAAAGGTGAGGACTGGCTGGCTAAAGTAGTGTTGAATGTAGACAGCAGCTTTGGGCAAATGGAAGGTCATTTTGTGTGGTCATAAGGTCACAAAATATCCCAAGATGGATATCATAAGAGAATGATTTAACTGATGGGCTGGAAAATGAGCACAGTAATACAGCTGAGCACAGAGAAAACTTCCCAGAGAGGATAGGATTGCTCTTCCTTTGCCATCTACCAGCCAGCAGCTTCTTCCAACACAGAGAGAGGGTCCACCATGGTGGAACCAGGTAGTCAGCTGTTCCCAAATGTGCATTTGTCTCCGTAGCTGCAGGTAGCGTATGGCTCCCACAGCTCTCAGGAGAGCTGCTTTTTCAGTGGCTTCTAGCCTTCATTATCCTTAACACTGAGCACAAGAGTCACACTGTGACACTGAACATATGGACTTGTTCTACAAGAAGCTGCACTTCCACAGAGGTAAACAAGGTGTTTTATGTGAGAGGAGGAGGTGGTTATGGGCACATTTTATGTGCAGTCTATACTTACCCTTGAAATGTATCAGCTACGCTGAGCAATGTCAAACACAGGCTTGATTAGGCATACGCCAAAGCAGCATTCATAGGTTTTCTGCATAGTTTAACTCTCTCCACCTTTTTTCTGCTTCTCTCATCTGCGCCTTTATCTCATTAAAGCGTATCAAAATGCTAGCTGCTCATTAAAGAATGAGCTTGCCTGTGGCGGTCTATAAACTAAGACCAGAGTTTCAGGAGTGCTGAGAGCCTAGCAGCTCCAGCTGATGTCAACAGCAATTGCAGGTGCTTCACACATCTGAAAATTCAGGGCTCGGTTGTTTGCCAGAGATCTCCCTGAAGTGTGGCTGTATGTGAATTTGGGGAAGGCTATAAAATATGCCAAAGCACGCACCCATCCGCAAATGAAGAACGATGACGTCTTCATTATGTTTTCATATGTACACTTGAGATGAGTCTTTTAGAATATCCGAGTGAAAATGAAATCCCTTATTTTCATATTATTTGCAGTTTCTTGCAATATATTGAACGTATGTTAGACTAGATCTGGAAGTTTACATGCCCATGTAAACCTGCAACTCCTGTCCCGGGGACAGATCCTTTCAACGTGGAGAGCCTCATTATGTGCTCAGGCACTGGTTGGCGTAGTTCTCCTTGGAGGAGTGAAGTTTATAGAGACATACGGGTCCGAGGCTTCAGCACTTGCAAGGGACTCAAAGGGAATTGTGTTCGGAATGTAAAAAGTTATGAAGTGCAATGGATGGTGATCTGAGCGCCAGGTGATAGCAGCTTTTTACGAGCATCCAAAATGACTGGTGATATTTTTGGTAACGGGTAGCTATTTCCCACTTCTTTATTCTCCTTTCAGGAAAATGAAAAAATATTGCCACACATAATAATAATACAGCCTCATTTCATCAATTCTGACTTTGTTCTTGCTTTTTAAGAAAAATGCATTTGTATTCTATTGAGGAACTCTGGAGAGAGGCCCACAGAGCAGTGAAAAATCCTGTGTGTGGGGCCACATGTTTGGTGGAGCATATAGAGAAAAGACTATCTAAGTATTCATTTGCCGAATGAGGCGGGATTCTGTGGAAAAATACCGCCTGCAGTCATCTCATTAAAAGCTTCATCGCAGACTATGTGGAGCAACCTGCTAAACTTTGAGTGTCTGGTTTGCTAATTTAGCATCAGTGTTAAGTAGCTGTGTAAGTGTGTAACTGTGTTAACCATCACTGGATCACCAGGGATCTTAGTGGGACTGTTCTTGCAGGAAGCCTGTAACAGCGTGGGTGTCACAAGATTTTGGTGTTACAGATAATGCTGCTTGCTATAGTAACAGCCCTTTCTTTGCCTTCTAAATTGTATATGCAATATTTTCCTAAGTGCTAATATCACTCAAAATATAGACACATCCCCTCCACCCAAAAAACTAAACAGAATTAACACTGATTTTGTTTCAGTCAATGCATTTATTTATGAAAGGAGCAAGTCTGTTACTTAAGCAAGCCCCTGGGTGTGTTTAGAAATACCAAACAACACAATTAATCATTTTTCATGTATTACACTGCTAGCTATTGGCTGTGCAAAGGATATGCCCTGCATTTTTCACATACTATTAGAGAAGTGCTAACATTAAAGGCAAAATCTCTAACAAACAAACCTCTGCCAGCAAAAAAAAAAAAACCAACCAAACAACCAAAACCTCATTTTCATGAATTTACACGTAACAACCTTTTACTGCGATGACCTTTTCGGAAAAAACCCTTGACTTATGATAGATCCCATTGTCTTAGGTTTTTGAGTTTTTTTAAATTGTCCTCTGAGCTGTTGGACAGTGCTGGAGACAAACAGACGCCTTGAGATATCGATGGGCTGGCAAGTGCTCTGTCCCTTTAAGAGTCTAACCTGATTGTCATGAAGAGTCTGCATGCTTCAGGGTGACAGTAGTTTTAAGTCCTATTTTCAATTTCAAATGATTGAAAAAATAGGACTTCCATCAACAGCAGGCTTTGTAGATACTGAAATGGAATCTCTTCCCCATCTCATCTGCAGCAGTGTCCACAAATTTCGCTGTTTCTTAAGCACTTTTTGAAGAGCTATGATTAGATGCCAGCAGGGTGTGGTTTTTTAAAAAATAAATTAGGATCGAACTGTAGGCTAAAAAGTTCTAAAGGAAGAAAAATAAACAGAAGCATGAATGGTAAAAGGAGAAGGAATACCAAATGAATAATAAAATATTTAGTGCTTTTCAATTAACTGTTCGGACGATTAGTGTACTAGTATATTATATCATAAAAATAATGTCTATTCATTTTTTGCAGCCATTATCTTGACTGTGATTTACTCCCCGCAAATCATTAACAATGCTATTAAAAAGTGGATGTAGATGAACATTTTGGGTAGTGTGTAGGAAAACAATAAGACTATGGCTGAGGGTCAAGATTGAAGCTGAAACCCAACAGATTTTAGAGGACGGAGGTAGGGGACTGCTGGAAGGGAACAGACACCTGAAACGAAATGAGGAGGAAGGAATACAGCAAAACCCATGTTCTGACTGTCCAGTTCCTTACGGTAGCTGAAGTGTTTTTCTGGTAAGATTTCTTCTCTCTGCCCCAAAATGCTGCAGTTTAATCTCAATCCTGAACAAACACTGGTTTCATGAAAGGCACAGCCTTTTGGAATCACACAGCTTTTCTTCACAATAGAAATCTGTGTGTACATTGTGAAGAAGATAAATATGTGTATGAATAACTGTCCCCAGGGTCCTTTCTGAAGCAATGAAGCATCCTTGTTTCAGGTTACAATGGCAGCTTGAGGGCAGCATTTCCATCCAGAAGAAAATGGCTGTGACTCTTCATAAATAGAGGCCTCCTTGGAAAATGAGATAAAGTGCGTAACCAGGAATGTGTTAACCAAAGGGAGAGAAACATCAGCAAAATGAAAATGAATGGCTGACACATAGTTGGGAAAAGGCTACCAGTGGGAATTTCTTTGTCTGAACGGATGTTTTGTTGTATAAATAGATGTGTTTTTATCGTGGTATTAGTTGCTAGTATTAATTAAAATTGTAATCAGATTTCCCTGGTGCTTTTCACACCTGAAAATGGCAGTTCTCCACACAGCTGTAAGGATTCACCAAGTCAGAGTTTTGTGTCTCACGCTCAGGTCCCAGCTAATTAGACTGTGCATTTACAGTGAGATCGTTCTTGCTGTATATTTTCTTTACGGTTTTGAGTCGGAAGGTTAGGCTGCTACAAAAGCAGTAGTAGCAATGCTTTGTAAATGACAAAGCATGTTATGTTACAAGGTCCACAATAGGTTTTGCACATGCAACACCTTCTTTGAAACACAGACTGTGGGCAAATATCAGCTGGTGGGAGAGAGGTGCTGGCCAGCCAGGCAGAGGGGGCCTGACTGCCTTATCCCTGGGAAACAAGGTGGCTGAAGGTTGCGGTCTGCAGCATGGCTGCATGATGAACTCTCCCGTGTCTGCCTCTTGCCTCCCCCAACCCTCCTTGATTGATACCAACAGCAGCAGCAGCAATATGCACGCTTACATCCGTATTATTACACCTGTTGACCCAAGCCCAACGCTGGGCATGCCAGGGAGTTTGTCTGCAACTCTGTCCCTCAGATACCCTGGGAAGCTCGTGGGTCTTCAGGTCTAGCAGTTGTTTTACACCTCTGTGAGGAGGGAAAGAAATAGGATGGTACCTTTAATAGTAATTTAAATGCAAGGATAAGTTGTGAATATGGGCAGCTGCTGCTGGTTGCAAGAGCTCCTCATACTGCCTCAGCTGCTGATTCTGGACTTTGGAGACCCTTCTGTTGTTTCACATGCTGATTTCTGGGTTAAAGTCCAGCAGGACTTTACCCCAAGCCAGCAAATATTCCCTAGAGGAAGAATGGACTCTTGAGTCCATGCTAAGGGAGAGAGAAAACTGGAGACTGAGGAATTATTGATAACTGTAGAGGCACAAGAAGATCTATTTTCTCACTGTATGTTTGGGGTTTTGTTTGTGTGGTTTTGAGATATGCCGGTTTCACCTCACTACTTGTTTCACAGGTCAGGCTCATGCCTCCCTTCACACATATCTGAAGGAATGAAGATGAAGGCCAAAAGGAGTTGATTTTCTCACGTTTCCATAGGCTTGGGTATGTGCTTTCAGTAATTTCTTTGAGAAATATTAGGTGACTTATTCCTCTGCATTCTGAGTTACAGTGTACTTATCTCTTCAGAGGAAAAAAACCCTGACTGCCTATTTATTATTCATTTTAACAACAAGCAAAATTATGATGAAATTATGATACCTCTTTTTTTTTTTTTTACTATTTCACAGGAATTAATATATTCAGATAGCGTAATCAGATATAATGAAAGGGAACTTTTACAAAATTTTTCACCACCACAGAGGAAAATCATAATTTGAACATTAGCACCATGATATAATATCATCCATCAGCTGCTTCCCAGAATGCTGCAAAAAAGCCAGTCTCTCCCTTAGAGGTCTTTGTATAGTGGCAGTTTAGAGAGCTACAGATCTAAGTGGGTTATCTAGCCCTGAGCATGCTCAGATAAGTCATGCCACCAAATGAAGTAACGACTGACTGGGTTAAAAGATCCCCAGAGAAACACTTCTTGATTTTTAGAATGAATGAGATATTAATAAATATGTGCTTTGTAATTTAGAACTTTCTGTGGTTTGACTGTGTTTCTTATCATTCTCAACTGCTTTCATAATGAAACAGGGTAAAGGGGTGAGTGCAAATATGAAGTAAAGGGGCAACAAAAGATTTAACAAATGACATACAAAAGTCAATCTAACTTTCATTGAGCTTGACATTCAATATCTGCTCTCAGAGCCTCACTTTCTGGCTTCTCATTGTTCCATGCTGCAACTACTATCTTTGTGTTAAAAATGTGGTACAGGGGCTGATAAAGAAATCTGCATTCTTATGAATGTGAGTCATTGTTTTAACACCTACTGCCACAAGATTTCTGCTGACTCCTTATTGCCAACTCCCTGGAGGTCCCTTCCTGCCTCTAGCATCTCCCTTATCTATCTGCTGGCCTTCAGCTGAGCTTTTCTTTTTGCTGTCCTCCTCCTTATTGTGTTGATGTGAAGGCCAAATAATAAACCTGAACCCCTTCAACACTGTGTTACAGCACTGTTTGTTAGCCATCAGTGCAACTATCTGCCATTAATTATCTAATTCTTCTTGGATTCATATATATTTGTGAGTTCTACAGTTTAATTATGCAGTCTAAAAATAGCACTTTCTTTTCTTTCTTTCATAGCTGCTGCCTGATTACTCCTTGAGAATTTTGGGAATTTTCTGTAATCTGTTCTTCATTGAATGCACATTCTGTTTAGTATCAAAACTGCTCTGAAACAAGGCAATTATGACCTTATCCATCCATTAATATGCTTGTTTCTCCATGAAAGTTGAGAAAACTTAGATGGTAGTAATACACAGCACTCTTGCAAGGAAAAAGACCCCTTTTGGGAATGAACAACCCTCAGGAACATTGTCTGTGTTTCATGTATCAGCTTCATTTCTGCTTCTATTGAAGTTAAAAGCAATTATCCTTATGCAATGTTTTAGTTTTATTCTATTAAAAGCAATAGAATATTTGGAAAATCCCCACTAAAGAACAGTTATATTACTATTTACTACATGTCTGATGTCCCAAGATGTCTTTTTCATTCTCTCTTTCATATGCTGTCATACCCAGACATAGTCTGATGTCCTATGCACTATGAACATGATTGCTTCTGCTAGAATCTATTAGAATCTTTGCTGAAGTCAGTCTTCTTAGATAGCAGACGTTGTACAAATGTATGTATAGATTTGCACGGTATTAGTGGCATAAGAAATACGGGGTAAAGGGCATTTTCTGAATGTCAATAAGTTCTTTTAACTGTTTATCTGGAAGACTCGTTCTATTAGTTCTTCTTGTACATTACAATAGCACACACACGCTGAGTTAATAGTGGCAGTTTTATGTCAACTTTCACAATCTGAATTATGAGTCATACATGACACAAAATCTCATTAATGTATCCTGAATAATCCACAGATAAAAATCTGTTCTGTTCATATGTAAATCCAGAATCTGCTCCAAAGAGAATGCAAGGAAGGCCTGAAAATACTGAAATAGTGACTTGACAAAAATTCAAAGTATGTATAAACAACCGAATGGAAGAAGTCTAAAAGCCTTACTATAATGATCAGAAGATGTGCACAGATAGAAATACATTCTGAACCTTTCATATTAAGTTATGAAGTTTGCTTGAAAAGGCTCTTTCAAGGGCATGTAATAACATTGTTTATGCTGGGAGGGAGCTCTCAGCTTATTTTAGAGCTCTAGCGTTACTGAGGCTGGCATGGTGTCATTATGTAATTGCATCCAGCTGATTTCTTTGCAGTAATGCCAGCATTTGTTAGGTAACTCAAACCAGAAAATGACAAAATGGTAGAACTCCTTCTTTCCTCCCTCCCTCTAAACATGTATTACATGCTGCTTGCTGGTTCTTTTGTTTATTTTCCCCAAATGCTTGTGATTCTTTCTTAGCCTAAGAATTCCACTTAATAAAGTTAGCTTCAGCCTTGTTCACCTTCTTTTTTTCCTCGAAAAACTGAGGCATACAATTACATCAGCCTTTTTCATTTATAAACTGGTACCTTACCATGAGCATGTTGTTAGTATTACTCTTAGTATTATTGTTGGCATTTGTTGGGCTATTGCTTGTTTTAATTTGTATTTAAGTATGTTGCATGGTAGCAAGCCACACATTTCATGTTCTCCACTCTATCTGGAGTCATATTCAGTTAAAGTTCACTGGTGTTTATGCGTCAGATTTGGGCTTGGTCAGAGAGGGGAGAGTTATCCACAAAATTTAAATGTTGACTTGACTGTTGTTTAAAGCTCAGTGACATTTGGAACTAGAAGTTTAATTCTGGTCCACTGCTAGTCTTAATTTTACTTTGTTTATGATTGCAGCTGGAACAAATGTGTTTCTGATGCTGTGATACCTGTTGTCCCTGATGCCATCACCTTCACTCTTAACTTCTTGGTGTGGCAAATGTCGCCTGAAGCAAGTATCACTTATTTCAGTTATAAGATTGATTTTAATGGCAATAGACTAAAACTTCATCCAGATCCACAAATTCAGTTTGGTTAGAGACGGTCAAAGAATTACACCTTCTGCTTAGATGCTATACAATTGACTTTTTCAGGTGATACTTCTCTTCTTTATATTTGTGTTTTAACAAAAGAATAATTCCTGTAAGGCATTGTAGCATATATCCCCCATGCAGTGAAGGATATTATAAGCATATGTCTTGTCAGGTATGCATACCACAAAGCGTGGTGTGTCTTCACAGGGAGACTATGCTACAAGACAGGGCCACTAAATGGAAAACATGGGAAAAATGTGTAAGGACATGGAAATAAAAAGGGGAAGGTGTTTTCTGCTGGTCAGTAGCACTGTTACTAATAAAAATCACACTGTAATACTTCAATATATTTCATTTTAAATATGAGATTTGATTTTATTTGGATGTAACACAAATCTAGGGCAGCCATTGTTAGATTTAGGAGATCACAATATGTCAGTATATTATAATAAAACAGAGAAAGTACGGGTAGTCAGTTTCAGGAAGAATTGATATTTTGACTACTTTCTAGGTTTTCTTAGTTTGAGGGTGATTCTGAATAAAGTACTTTTTCTTATTTGTGGAGTGGCCTGTTCTCTTATAGAATCATAGAATCATAGAATGGTTTGGCTTGGAAGGGACCTTAAAGATCATCCAGTTCCAACCCCCCTGCCATGGGCAGGGACACCTTGCACTAGACCAGGTTGCTCAAAGCCTCATCCAGCCTGGCCTTGAAGACATCCAGGGATGGGGCATCCACAACATCTCTGGGCAACCTGTTCCAGTGCCTCACCACCCTCTCTGTGAAGAATTTCTTCCTGACATCTAATCTAAACCTCTTCTGGGTATTATATTCCAGGAAAGATTCACTGGGTGCATTCCTTAAACATGACTGTGCTTAAAGCATGTGCAGATCAAGGAAAAATAAATTGCTTCAGACTAACAAGTTAGATCTACATCTTTACTGTTGTTAGGCATAAATCTTCCTGCATGTAGGCCTAAACAACCTGTTGTCATCAGAACAAATGGTTCTGGAGAGATGGTTATGAATATGAAGCCAGGAAATACCCATTTATATTCTGTTAATTTTACTAGGAAATGCTGATTGCTGTTTTCCGTGTATATATAAATATTTAAAATGTCTTTTGTTGGGTGAATTGCAGTTCCCTGCAACAGATATCACACAGGTGTGTTTTCTGCCTCTATACATTTTCATATTAAGACACTACCTTGTTATCAAAGCTCTCCATCTGGGTTTCTCAGGAGACATAGGTTTAGTTCCAAGATTCCGTTATATTTATGTTCTTAAATTATGTTTGTCATTGTAGTTCTGGGCTCAGCGTCTCATGAAGGAATGTGCCTAATATTTGTCACATGTTGGTCATTCTCTCATCTTCTCCTCAGGGAAGAAGCGTGTGCAATGGAATGTCTTGGTTTGCTAGAGATATGTTTTTCTTTTAAAATTTACAAGTTGGCATGGGCTTATTTTAGGGACAGCAATGTGCCATTTCTTTTAGGGAAGAAATGCGCCTCGCACTGGGAATGGAATGGCATGAGTGTTGCAGCAGTCCTTATTCTTTGTGGGAGTTCACTCCCTGTGATTGGATGAGCTAAGGAAGATCCACGTTCTGTAGGCAAACAATCATTTTCTGTTGAGGGTTCCACTGGTTTAGAGGGGTGTAACAGTTAACGGCCTTCCACTTAGAGCTTGAGGGGGTTTTCTGTTATTCTCTGGGTCCAGGCTGTTGAGGAAATGAGTACATGATAAAATTGGGTGCGTGGTCATGCTTGAGATGGCTCTGAATGAGCTACCTCAGAGCCTTTGGAACAAAAAGAACTTCTGAACATGAATTGAAATTCAGCTGAAAACAGAAAACATCTTTGGTATGCTTGTAGGAGGTGTAATGAGGGAATTCTGTTCCAGACTTCCTTTGTGGCCTTTGGCTATGTGGTATCTAGGGCTGCAGAGAGCTGTATGCATGCACAGCCCTGCAAGTGTCACACTGACGTGGTGCTTCACTGCTGTCCGGCTCCCAGCCTAACATGCACACAGAAGGGGCAATTTCTGTGGCCAGAAGAGGGGAGAATTTTATATGTAAATACAAAAAATATATTGGTTTATAGTCCTAAGTACTTGTATTGCCTGTTGGTACCATTCTTGCTAGTCCTACCTGTTGTAGTGTGGAGCTAAAGAATGAAAAGTTTTGCAGCGTGATGGGAAGAACATTGAAGAGTGCATTACTGTACTCATTGCGGTAATTGTGTCTAGAAAATTGCAATTCAACCTTGTAAATTATTGTAGGATGACTCATAAGTGGTGATAAGTTGTTATAACAAGTCTTTGGTGGGTTGCTATTTGCAGATCAGGTCCATAATTTGTGGAAGATCCAGAAAGTGTGCTCGCATAGAGGCAGTTTCTGGAAAGACTTGAAGTCAGAAGGAAAGAATTTCTGGCACTCGCATGATTACAAGATCAGGTCTATAATGACTACAGTAAGAGTACTGCTTTTATTTATTTAAACTATGTGTAAAATATTTTTAGCAAATTTAACAAAATCTTTCCTTGTATCATAAACAAAGGCATGGAATGTGCTATCCTTGTGCTAATTAAAGATTTTCTGATCTAGACATCAGCTAAATAAGAGCGTTTATGTACTGCTGGTTTAAGGATGACAGAATCTGCTGCACATAAAATAACCCATTTGGAAAGAGTGAACCCTTTCCTTGCAAAATTATTCTTGGTGTGTTAGATAACCACCTAATAGCCATCCAAAAGAGAGAAAGAAAACCAGAAATATCTGTGAAGAAGGGACTATGTATTTATCTGTATCTATATACCTCAAACTTAATAACTGAATGCAAATGGGATTTTAACCAAAAATCATTTTTTGAGGTGTGGAAGTGGAGTACTAAAATATGAGTACAGTTCATAAATTAGAACTTGATAATATTTACAAAAGTAATATTTTCTAAGGAATTTCAAAATGCAAATAACACCTGGACTAAGAATGCAATGGGAATGTGTTCTACTGCTATGAATAAAGTCCCCTGATTCTGCAAGCACTTGCTGGAGTAAAGCACTGTGAACATACCGGCAGCTCACTGATTCCACGGCCGATTTCCTTCGAAGTTTCTGTGGATGCCCAAACCTGTGATCCTGGAAACACCCATGAACTGTATTTTGCTGATAGGAGTAGCTCTATAGATATTAATGGGGTTACTCACATGAGTAAGACAAGTGTTTGAATGATTTTTACGGAATCCTTGCCTGGATATTCATGTGTAATACGAGCTATTAACTAACTACCGTGCACCTTTGAATGGTGAAATGCTCCTGCAGATGTTTAAGATAATCTCGTAAACTTGCTAATATTAATCATGCAGTAATGCTACCAATATACTTGGTTGCCTTCAGGTTTGGGCCTTGGTCTTCAATACAGTCATAATATAATTCAATTTTAGTTTAGGCTTGTGACAGCTTAATGTTTAAACCAATCAATGTCTTAAAAGTACTCTTAAAAGTGTCGATTTCGTTGTGCTTTCTGGGAGAAGGAAAGCACGATGGAAGGAAAACACATCTATAGAAGCAGTTTAGGAAGATCTTTCATAAATATTCAAGTGTGCAGTTTTCAGCTGCTGGTTTGATTGCTGAAGGGCTAAGGTGAAATCTATTGGTAAAATCTATTGGTGAAAACATCACAGCTCCAGAATTGTCTTACTGATCCTTTACATTATACTACAGATTCACTCAGTGGAAAATATATGCTAACATGCAAATACGAACATGACACCACGCAAAATCAGTGCTCAGCATGACACTGTTCCTTATGCTACTTTGTCTGATTTTTATTTCTCTGAAATAAAAAAGTAAATACTACAATTGGGCCAATCTGGAAATATTCATTGACTGGGCCTGAATATGAAGGACCTGAGAACAAGAGGTATATGGAGATACTGGATTTAAAGATGGCAACTTCTGAGGCATGTTGACTCACTGAGGGGGTTTACACCCTCTTTCTATGTAGGGCAATGAACTTGTGTAATTTTATATGTATTTGCTGTTTTCTCACCCAATCCTGTTCTGTCACATACTCATACTGAGTTTATGAGCTTCTTGCAAATATACAAGAAATCTTGTGCTTCTATTTGTTCTTTATGGTCCCAAATTCCCATTTGATTTATTTTCTGACACTCTTTTAATTAACCCCTGAGGTCTATGGAAGCTCTACTGCCAGTTTCAATGGGATTATAACCCTCTATACTCCCCCTCTTACTGCCTGGTAGAGTAGCACTGACAAGCTGCATACGAGTCTCCTGCATTGACATTTCTAACTTATTCCATATTATTAGGGATATGAAGGAAGGTCTTAAAAATTATAATCTAGCCTGAAGCTGTTTTGACCTTCAGAAAATGAATATACATACAGTGGGGGCTACTGTTTGTTCCCATCAGCCACTTCTGGTATTCATTTCCCCATAAGAATTCTTTGGCCCCCTGGAACCAAGGGGAAAACCAGTATTTCAGAGTTCCCAGAGATCTTTTTTTTTAAATACTGTAAGTGAAAGGTATGATGTGCCCATGACTGTATGCAGGGCTCAAGGGGACTCACTCTGATGCAGAAAGACTGTCTCATGGTTGGAATGAATATAAACACTTAGTTACTAGTATTTAAATATTATTGTGGTGGGCTGACCCTGGCTGGAGGCCAGGTGCCCACCAAAACAGCTCTATCACTGCCCTCCTCAGCTGAGCAGGGGAGAGAAAATACAAGGTAAAACTCAGGGGTTGAGATACATACAGGGTGGGGTTAATTACCATCATGGGCAAAACAGACTCAACTTGGGGATAATTAATTTAATTTGTTACCAATCAAATCAGAGTAGAATAATGAGACCTAAAACCAGATCTTAAAACACCTGCCCCCTACCCTTGCCTTCTTTCCCAGGATCAGCTTTGCTCCCAATTTCTCTAGCTCCTCCCTATGAGCAAACCTGCTCCAGCCTGGGCTCCTCTCTCCAAGAGGCAACAGCTTCTGCTAGGAGCCTGCTCCAGTATGGGCTTCCCATGGAGTCACAGCCACCGGGCATCTCTCTGCTTCAGCATGGGGCACCCCTAGCCTGCAGGTAGGTCTTTGCTCCCCTCTGACTCCCCATGGGTTGCCAGAGAATCTCTTCTCCAGTGCCTGGAGCACCTCCTCCCCCTTCTTCTCTATTGACCTGGGTGTCTGTGGTGTTGTTTGTCTCACATATTCTCACTCCAGCTGCATTTCTGCAGGTTTCTCCCTTCTTAACTGTGTTATCCCAGGGGCGTTGCCACCGTTGCTGACAAGCTTGGCCTTGGCCAGCAGTAGGTCTGTTTTGGAGCCAGCTGGCATTGGCTCTGGCAGACATGGAGGAAGTTTCTAGCAGCTTCTCACAGACCTCACCCGTGTAGCCCCTCCACTAACAAAACCTTGCTATGCGAACCCAATGCAATTATGTTTTAAATGTGTTGCAAGTGGGCACTAAGACCGTATATGAAAGTGTAAGACAACAGTTTAACAAAAGATTTGAACCTGGAATGGCTCATTGTCACCAAATTGGCCGAGACGCATGAAGATCCAGTTCACAATCCTGCTACTGTAGACAAAACACTGAAGGAGAAATTATGGGGCTTGTTCTTTGACATAGAATTATCCACAGCTGGGCTCTCAACAGTAGCAGGAATTTCTTTAGGAATTACTTATATAAAAACAATAGGTGCAGTATTATGAAACAGTATTTACTGCCATGTATTTCTAAATGTCTTAAACGTGTTACAGCCTGTTGCCATTGTAATGGGTTTCTTACACAGGTAAAAACAAGGCTGAAGTTAATGGGAATATTTAGTGTTAAAAATGCAGACAGAAATGTCAAAGTTTGATTTGATTTACACAATCATAAATGCAAAATGACCCCACTATTATTAAAGGAATTGTGCTAGATTTATGGCAGTATAAAGAAGATAAGAAACTGGCCAAGGGTAGGCACTTTAGCAATAAAATGCATGCATTTATAAGGTGAAAATGTACAGTAGTAAGAGATGTGAGGAAATAGGGGGATTCCACGTCTCAGTTCCAATTTAAAACCTTAGAAATAGTACTATGATTGTGACGGTACACTGAGTTGTTATGTAGTAAGCCCTTGATCTTTATTTGACATCACTGCTGGTCCTAGCCTGTGCCCATAATCTTGAAGTCTCATGCACACAGGAGAAATGTAAGCTTGTGGAAAAACAAAAACATTTTTACGTGGAGATCAGACTCAGATTCTGATTCCAAGATCCTGAAAAATATCCACCTTTCCCTTACTACTATGGATTTAATTTTAAATGATTGTCTTTCTACAGAGATAAATGAAAGTACTGGTAAGAACAGTAATACAGCAGTCTGGCTGGCACTCCACTATTGTTCTGGTAGGTACAACCATCCGGAGCAGGCAATTCCAGGATTGATAGCAAACTTCAGTCGTTCAATACAGCTGGCAACACCAGTCCATCTTTAGTGAAGGGCACTATTAATAGCCAGGTAAAAGCATTTGTGTATTAGAAGATTCCAGTTATGGTCATATTGTGTCAAGAAGATGTCAGTGTTCTATCTCGTCTTGCTACTAATGATTGCTAATACAGTACTTACAGGATAATAGATGAGGAGGGATGGATTACAGAGTTATAAATCAATCAAAGTTTTTGTGATACATTTATATGCTTCTGCGGCTTGTTAAATCATCAAAACCCTCAGATTGATTTTTACTTTAACAATCAATCCTCTCTACATTTTTTAACATGCAGTCAAGAGTTAAATTTTTGTAACTATAAATATTGAGAAGAATATTATGACACTAGCCAGAAGATTTATTACATTCTGATGGCAGAGCTGAAAGGATGTATATACTATACCACTGAAGTGTCAAGATGCAAAGGTTGATTAGTCAGAAAGAGTTTGTTTTACACAGAGGAGACTCATCTATATGTTCATCAGCTGCAGCAGGAATTCATCTGCACAAATGTTTATACTCAGATGGTCTGATATCAGCCCGCAATAGGATAATGTTTGAGTTTGTATTGGGAATGCTTACAACATTATCTGTGATGAAGCTATGGCTGTACACAGGTAACTGTCACATCTAAGGCTGTACAGCTACTCAAATACTCATCATGGCTTCTGATAAGCAGTACATGACCCTCAAAGATTCAAGCTCTCTGTTCACACGTTTACCCAAAAGGTGAGATTCCAAACTAGGAAGTCTTTTTCAAGGAAAAGAGAGCAATTAAGTCTCTGGGTGTAATCAGCTACTAGTTTTTAGGTTTGCAGGCAGCTGTAGTATTTGAATGCCATCCAATAAGTACGTAAAAATTCGATTGTTGAGCTTTTGACAGAAACTTTGCAACTGAGACATATGTAGACCAGGAACAAGGCTAAATCTACCAGGCACATCCTGTGCAATTAATACAACTTCCAGGAAAGAATGCATCTTTGAGGCATGTATCAGTTTACTGGGAAAACCGGTCTGTGCAATATTTAGAAAGCACAGCATTGTAGGCAAGAAGCTATGCCAGTGCACTGAACTTTGTCTGAGGAGGGAGATTCTGAAAAGTTGGGGGCTGCAGATCATTAATGGGGAGGTTCTTCGGTAGCTTGTACAAGCATCCCATATAGCTCTATGTGGTGTTTCCATCGCTGGTGACATCTAAGCCATGTGGAACCTCGCACTTAGGTGGAAGGACTTCAGTCCAGCTGTATGGGGATGGTGAAGCACAGCAGCAATCCGAGTTGTCATACATATCAGGTGTGTGGCGTCAAGTGATGCTGCACAAGTGTGGTCTGTTGCAATTCTGCTGTGACTGCCCTAGCCAAGCCACTTTTGCTTTTGTTAACCTGGTTAATTTCTCAAGTGGAACAGGCAAGTACCATATATATGTCCAGTTTGTAAGTGCTAGGCTGACTCTACTATTTGCAGCTGTCTGCAAATATCTTTCATTTTAAACCATTTTGATTAGAAAAAAGCCCTTTGTATTATGTTAACAGAACACTTATTAAAAGGACTGAAAATAGACTAATGACAGATATCAAAATATATACGTGCATAGGGACAGATTAATTTGGTAGATTTATTTCCAGTGGAGCTCCCCAGGGATCTAGGCTTGTTTTGATACTAATATTTTTTTCAAAAAAAACTACACAATGCTGAAAAGCATTAGTTGCTAAAGTTTGTAGATGAGACAAACGGTGAGTTAGTAACAATAAAGAAATAGCACAACTTTTAATGTATCTCAGTGACCTAGTGACGTGGTCACAGACCAGTTAGCATATTTCCAATTGCATGTTAGTATCACTATAGATAACATACTATACTGTGAACACATGCTATAATATAGTAAGATATGCTATACCTAGAAGTTAAGATCGTAAGCAGTAATTCTGCCGTAGAAGAATGTAGTGCCTTATGAATATTCAGTTCAATATGAGCTGTCCGTTCTGTAGCTAAAAGAGGCACAGTGTTTCTTGTTTGCATGAGAAGAAAAGTACCTGGAGAAGCGAAGAAATACAAACAACGTTGGCAGGATGGCTAATAAGATTGCGTTGTTTTTGGAGACTACCCTTCAAGAGGTAGATGTGGCAGTAAGAAAGTTCAAATGCAAGCCACAAAAATTATGCAGGTGCTCAAAACCAAGCCTTATTTTTCTAAGAAAGAAGCAAGGAGTTCTACTTACACAGCTTCTTAAAGATAAGGTCAAGAAGCACACAGATACCCCTCCATGGAGAAAAATGTGATAATTGGGCTTTTCAGTGCTGCTGACAAAGCATAATAATATCAAATGGCTGGAAGCTGTGAGAGTAATTAGATGCAGGCACTGCTTGCCAGGTGAGATGGAGGACTCGCCATTACTTAGATTTTTAAGGAAGAGGGGAAAAAAAAAAAGAATTCTAATACCTATGTGTTTATAGGGACAGGAATGTGGGGATGGCAGTGAAAGCAGATTGCTGGAGGTTTCCAGTTGTCTTTTCTGTGCTTGGAGTTTGTAAATCTGAGTTCTTCCTTTCTTTTGTGAGTTGTAGCAAGAACTGAAATGCTTGCATTGCTCTCTCCTAAATGCTTTTGCATTGTTCTGTCACACAACCAGCTCTGCATTAAGACAATGGTTATAAAGAGTTCTCAAGCTTCAGAGTTTCAGCCAGTCAAGAAGGAATTTCCCTAGACACCCAATTAAGTATATAGATCCAGGGATTCTGTTTGTTTGCAGCTTCCTCTAAAAGGGGAGAGGCTGACCATAACTAGACGTGCAACACCAGGTAGCGTGAGCCTGTTCCGTGTTGTACAGAGAAGCCTCTTAAGTGCGGCTGACTTGTCCTGCTCACGTCCTTGTGCTGGACTGGCTGCTGTCTGGGAGGGAATACACCTGCAACCCAGATGGAGAAGGCCCTCAATAGTGGAGGCCAGAGTTCCTTTGCTGAGATCACTCGGCCGTATCTCACCTCATCAGTTTCCTGCCTGTGTTGAAGTTTTGCCTATTGGACTCTTATTTGTGTTCCTCTACCTTCTGCCTCAGCAAGTAATTTAATACCCAATGGGACCAAATATTTTGGTTTAACTAGAAATTCTGGGAATTGATGCTGGCCATCTGAATGAAACTGAATGGTTTCTGATTAAGAGGTGCCCAGCTGGAATCATCTAATAAATCTTTCTGACTTTGACCTATAACATCTTGAAATATATAGTGTAATTAGAGTTGTGGTTCCATTTTGTCCTTATGTTGTCTTTAAAGACACTCTTACAACTCTAATGATTATTATTGTCCCACCATTTACCTCTTGAAAAATCCTGCATCCTTCTGCTGGAAACTGTCAGCACTGTTTTTACTTGGTGAGAAGTGGCAGTAAAGACAGATGTCAAAGCTTCTACTAGTCGTAAGGAACTGTGGATTGTGCTTGAGCAAACTGGGAGGAAGGGGTGTTGGTACACACACACCACAGCAACATAATACCTCGTGCCAAGGAAAAATTCCTTTGGTCACTGTAGGCCATCAGTATGTGAATTACAAAGGGGTCCAGAGCAGCTTCATCACATTCTCTAGCTTTATTGGGAGGGGGTTCAACTGTGTGGGTTTGAAGCATGACCACTGAGTGAAGATTGCACTGCGCAATCAGAGCTTCGTGGCAGCGCTGGTTCCTAACGTGTGTGTGGTATGTGTTAGTGTGCTCCATTTATTTTATTACTTTGTAAGGACGTTTACAGTTTAACCAGTGTTAGTGATGGACCTGGAACCACAATGCACTGAGTTCCTTTAACAAAGGCAACAAATGTTATAGCCCTGTTCAGATGAGCTCAGAAAACCAGGGGTGTTTTAGAACGTTCTGGTGGCTGCTGAACCATTCTGTCTGCTGAAGTATAGGGTCCAGCAACATTCAAACACTGATGACATTGGAGGTTCCCTTGCCCTTTGTTTCCTTTTAACTTTGCATGAAGAGCAAGACCTTATGACAGCTAATAGTAATCCTCTGTGACAGTTTTTTAAAGAGGATACATTTAACACAAAGATGGAGAAAAAGAGTGAGCATATTTGCAGTACAGTTTCTGCCTTTATGAGAAAGGTAAAGACGGGGAACGAACCACTGAGAAATTTGGGTTTGCTAAGCTATTACCCTCAGGTATGAAATTGGTCAGTTGTTATAAAATGGTCCCTTGTTTATCTATAATCTGATTTATGACTAAAACACAGTTTGAGGACAAACAGTTAATTCTGCCCAACCTTCTGAAACTCATTTTCAGATGCCTTTGGTGAATCTTTACTGTAACGTATTCTGTTTGCACTACAGTTTGTAAGTTGAATATGATCATATTTTACTCACTATATGCATGTGAACAAGGCTATTTGTGCAAAACAGTGTTATCTGTTATTTGAGTTTTGTTATTTGCAGTGTTACACTTCTTTTCTTCAGCTAAAAAGTGTGCTAACCATTTATTACAAACAGAAGCATGTGAATGCATTTGTTAGGCACATGGCAAGAATAAAAAGTAGTTTAAATTTTTTTTTTTGGTGATAAACAAAGGTATGTTTCAAGCCTTCTTGCAACATATGAAGAGTAATTAATAAATTAAGGAAAGTGCAAATGAGTTTTGCAAAGGATAAGAGCTACATTTGTCATGTTTCCCATAAAGTGGTGTGACCAATGGTAGCACTAAAATACTTGTCAAGAAAAATCTCCTGTTTAGTTGTAGCCCCAAAACCTGAGCCCCACAATCATTCAAAAAACCTGAGGCCCAGATTTAGTTGTATTGAGAAACTCCTAGCAATTAATGTGAAATTAAACTACTATGTTTGGTGGTCCTTCTTGCTTGTACAGCTACTAAATTAACTTTTAAATGCATTTCTTATTTTGATTTTTTGTTTTGGTAAGGGTGTCTGAATTGTTATGGGTGTTAAAATCAAACACACGAAAAGAATAATGGGCTGCTTAGGATAAGGCATTCTATCACTGACATTTTCTAAGATTAGAACAAGCTTTTCAAACAAAGAGAAGTCTGGGAACTGAAAACAAAAGTACTGTTTGGATTATTTTATTGTTCTCTGCTTTTGTGTCACTGCAATAAACTGCAGCTATAATGCAGATGTTTCATTCTGTACACACAGTTTATAGAAGAACAGTAAGGCTTCTGGTCAGCAAACAAGATAGGCTTTCCTGAAATGCTGCTTCTTTTCCACTGCTTCCTTGTGTTTTACTGATGAAATATTTTGCGACTTCCTGACTGTGTTCTGAAGTTGATTTAAAAAAACAATTGATGTACAGAGGAAAAGAAAGCATCACATAAAAAGGGATCAGCTATAAATAAAGCAAGCTACTGGGCTAGCGGAATGACATTTTGGGTTAACTAAAATTTCTATTTTTCATTCTTTTTTGGACAATGCCCGTGAAAATTTACTTCTGCTTTTACCTGAGCTTTCTCTCTTTTCTCCCATTTACGTTTTTAGCTCCTGAGTCCCAGTAGGGAATGCACTGTTCTCTAGCTCTTGTACTTTTGCTTAGGCCAAGAGGTTCAGCCGATCTTTCTGTATTTTGCCCCAGGCATTTGTCCCACTTTCCTTTGACAGAAGAATAGAAAACCACGTTCGTAATATTCCTAAATTAATTATACTTTTCCAGGCTTCAAATGCTGTGACAGATCAACAAAACAGTAGCAAAAAAATAATTCCTTCAAAAAATATGAAGAAAGGAAGTTGTATAAGATGGTGTAATTAATCTTGCAATAAAAATAATTGTTTACAGTTAAAATTAATGTAACATGCATTCCTCAGCAGATAATAAATTATGGGTTTTCTCATTAGCATTTGAATTGATTTCCTCTAATTTCTGAGGAACACATGAGCATGTGACTAGATTAAGTTTAATTGGACTACAGCTGGCACTGATTGTGTGTGGATAGAGTGGGGGTTTCAGGCTGATTCGGCATCTTCCTGCTTTGTGTTTCATTGTCTGTTTCTTCCCATTCAGCTTTTCCTGTTCCGATTATAAGGCACTGTGAGGAACATTAGAAAATTAAAATGGAAAAGAACCCTCTGATTTGTAAGCACAGAAGAATGTAGGTGAGGTATTTCTAGGAGGTCTGTGGTGTCAGCTAGCAGGCTGGCTGCAAGCACGACAATCACACCTCAGAGCCAAGCTGCCACGCGGTATAACGTGAAGCTGACACAGGCATTACCAGAAGAGTGTTTGTGAACCTTACCACAGCCGGGTGAGGCTCTGCCGAGTAGCTGTCTGCTGCTTCCTCACTAGCTGAGTGTCACTGCCCTACCGGGAGAAAGTGGACCGAGATCTGAGTTATGTCCCAGAGCAGGTTAGTGTTTTAACTGAAACCGGGACTGGAGCAGCTGGGGCAGGAGTACACGTTCTGCCTTACTGACTCTTGTTGCACAGCCACTAAGCTGTGGCAGATGACAAGATTTTACAATGCTGCTGCTGGTGTTTCTGGAGTTCACTTACTAGCCTAGCAAGCCATTTCTTCCACTGATGGTGGCCACTAATAGCTGCATACAGAAGGGCATGAGATTAGGTCAAACATCCAGTGATAACCCCCTTCCTGTTCTTGTAGTCTTCATTGATGTATGGCTGTAGGATTTCATGAAGCCAAGGTGATATCTTTGTGTTTAATAGTCCTGGATGCGTTTTTCTTTCATGAAAATATGTAACAGCTTCTAAAATTCACATCGAATCTTCAGCATTCCCAGCATTCTGTTTCAAATTTTTAGTTTAACTGTCTGTTGGTTGAACTGCTTTCATTTAATACTAATTCTTGTATTAGGAAAGACCTTTCAGCTTCTTCCTGAAACTTCTGATTTTTATAGTTACAGCCATGTCTTCCCAGAGGCAGGGCTTTAAACTAGAGTCCTGCTCTATTTTATCATTTCTGTGTAGAAGTCACTCCAAGTCCCAGTTGTCTTTGCTGCCCTTTTCTACCTGTTTTTGAATGCTGCTGCAACCTTTTGAGCTAGAGAAACCAAAGCTGTATTCAGTTCTCAGGAGTAGCTCATGCTGGAGTCCTGCAGTGCCACAGTAACGTTTTTGGCTTTTCCTGCTGGTCAGTGTGACGGGGGGTGATCGAAACAGGACTACTAAATAAGGAAGGTACAGAGGGCTACCTGTTGAAAAGAGCATTGTGCAAGTAGTGGATAATTTAGAGACTATGCTGCTTGTCTTCTAATAAGATGTTTCACATACAGAAGGAAAAAGCAGTTTAAAGAATCTGTAGATGACCAAATAAATTCAGTGGAGGAAGTACTGATCTTGGGGCATATGGTGAGGTTATTAATGGGAAAGAAAAGGCCACAAGGTATAATGAAAAGGCAGATGCTAACAGTGAGCAATTTAATAAGAAATGCAGATAGAGAGCCAGACTCACTCAGAGTGTAATTCAATTTAGGTCAGCATTTGAGGAAACATATGAAGAATGAATTTGGTTCAAGCTGTATAATCTTGGTTTTGATTCTCTCCATCATCTTTTGTCTTCCAGGTGCTTTCCATCACAGCTAGAGATGGAAAATGATGTTTACTGTTGGTTCATGCTGTACTTGAAACAAGTAACACATGTGAGGGGAAGTAGGAGAGAATGTTTTACAAGTCAAATTTAAATAAAGGTGTTTTAACTAAGAGGTTCCTCGGACAGTGTTCTGGAACTGTTTTTCAAATGTGCACTGAGAAGACAGACAAAGGTATTTTAAGAATGAGTGGTGGGCTAAGGGACTTTATATTTGTGGCATTTCCTTAGACCTTTCTTCCTAAGCGAGGAAGTCTGTAGAGAGATTAAACCTGATTAGAACGGGGAGGAGACAGAAAAGGACAATATAGGAGTGTAACCCTACCCCAAAAAAATCTAGAAAAGAACAAAGAAACAGTGAAAAATGTCTAGGTTTTGCTTGCACTTGGACTGGGGAGTTGCCTACTGCATGAGTTGCCCCATTCATTCAGGTCTGTCTTTTACATACACATTGCAGAGCATAGCTGGAAATGTAGCACTTGCAACCTATGAAATATTTGGTGCTGTCTAGTGGATATTTTTGGTAGAAATAAGGACTTATACAAAATTATCTGTCTGGCCTACTTTGTCTCTTTTTTTCCCTGGAAGTTTAATGTTAGCTTTTGAAACATGATCTTAAAAATGTCCGAGACATTTGCCTGATACTTGTATGAAAAAAAAAAAGAAGAAACAATTTTCCCCCTTTGGGATGAATATACTCTGCAGAATTAATTCCCCCATGTGAGAGTTTGGACAGTAATAATACAGTTGCTTTGAGAAAAATATAATGGCTTCTTAAACCTCTATGAACACTGAGGAATGTAGTTCTACATTTCATCTGAAAAATTACAGCACCAGCAGTTCATTGTATGTTAGCACCATGCTGAGACATCAGCTTACCACTAATTTGAAAAAAAGAATACCCCCTTTGCTCAGGCTGATACTGACTCTTCCAGATGGGTTTTTCATGGAGTATTTTCAGCCAAAATCTGTTTAGACATTTGCTAGGTATTAGAGGTTTGTGAGATTTAGGAAGGTTAGAACCGTAGGTATTCTGGCTACAGACCAATTTAAGGCTGTCTGTTGCTTGGGACCAGAGCTGTTAAAGTAACATCTTGTAATAGGGAAAGCATCTCAATATTAAACTTTGTTTCCTTTTAAAATAATTTCTCTATTTGATCATATGTAACAGTGTATTTATGTAAATTATTTATTTTCTGTGCGACAATGGTGCCTAGACATTCATGTCATAGGCCTGGTACTATTGTGTTCAGTTTGTACTGGCAGAAAAGCTCCAGCTTGCATGTAGCGTTTTAAAAGCATTTTTCAAACACTCTGGTTGTGGGTTTTCCTGTGAGTGCCAAGGAAGACAGGATCACCAGGCGAGTCATCAGCTGGCAGTGGGCCGACCTTTTTAGAAGCAAGGCAACATTCAAAATAGGGAAGCAAGCAGCAGTGATGCTTTTTCAGTGCTTTCCAGAAAAAGCCAACTGCTGGTACCGTGCCTGCAGTAAAAACAGTATGTTCCTTACTGTTTCACTTAAGCAGGAAAAATAATTATGCCAACCTTAAAAATAGAACACTAGAAGTAGCTGAGGAAAAAGGAACAAGGGCAGTAAATTGCAAGTCTGATCTGACCTGTTCTGCATTGTGGTTTTCCACTTTTTATGTACCTCTTTTGTCCCATCTCCAGCTGTGAGCAGATAATATCCTTACTGTAAAGTACTAACGTCCGTCTTGTATTTTAAGCATTAATTTGGAGAAATGCTATGAACTCTGCAGCTTCTCAATGTTATTAAAAAGCCATTGCAGGTTTCTAGGGAACTTTCTGTGATCAAGGGCTCTTACAGCCTCTAACCCTCACCAAATTTTTTCTTCTGTGCCCAATTTATATGCCAACATCCTTCTGAATTTGAAGATTTTTAGATGGTCTCAACTAGACTCTTGCCTCAGTGACACCCTCTGATCAAAGTACATAGTACAGTTTGACTGGGGCAAAGCACGCTGTGTACCATCCCTAATTGCTTGGGCTGTCAGTACAGGATTTTAGCCTGCCCAGAACTTTCAATCTTCTGCGCTTTATGTGCATTAAATCTTTCACCATCTACAAAATGCCCTCCCCCCCCGCCCTTACTTTGTGCTATAGGAGAGCTATAGTCCATAACCTTTGTTTTCAGTTTTATCATAAATTGAAATACACGCACACTTAAATTTTCCTAATAAATAAAGTGCTATGTTGTTCTAAAGCTGCCTTTTCACCTCATTACAGCTCAGCGGAGTGGAGAGTGATGTCATGGTTGACCCAGCACCAGCATGCCCATAAATGATACAGTATGTTCCCCCCTTTACTTCCTGGCTAAAGCACTGGGAAGGAGCTTAATATGAAATTCATGCCGTGATGACAGATTTAAAAGTTGCTACAGACTGTAACAGACAGCAACTGCATTTTGCAGACATACATGACACATACCACTCTCTTGTATTCTTAAGTGATGACATTTTCAGTTTAAAGAGTTATGTTTCTATTGCGTATTATGGCTGTCTGTCTACAAAATTAGGCAGGAGGAGGGAAGGAAAGGACAGGACAGAGAAAACACTGTATTTGATATAGAGCTCTGCTTGGAGAATATGTCAAATATTAATCAGTGGCTGGAGGGGCGGCACATACCAGTTTGCAAGCAGACTGCACTTCTGCTCTGTGCCTTTTGGGGGATTTCGGCTGCTTGGAGGCAGACAGAGCAGTTATACTTCATCTGCTGAAATGGGCCCCTCACACTTTTAACAAGGAGACTCTGAAAACCCAAACGGTGCTAAACTGTAAATCTGCAACCAGGAAGCTAACATGCCAAACTTGAGACACCCTTCTGTGGCTGGGCTTTCTGAGCAATTAAATAAATAGCCATCATCTGGTTTCTCAGGGGCAATAAAACATGCCACGGAGGAGAATTTACAGGAACGGGCCAGGGAGGGTATTGCCTGATAGAGGACTCTGATGTTCTCCGCTTGCATCTCTCTCTGCTGGAGAAGCTTCTCATGAAAATAAAGCTCGACTGTAAATATGAGCACTGGTTTATAACCTTGGCATCTTCCTTCACCCTCCGCTGGCTGTCCTTCTCAGCACCTATGCAGTATCACACCACATGTGACAGGTAGATAGTCACTCAAATTGATAGAAAGCAAAGTTATGCAAATATGTAAGAATGGATTACTGGCGTTGTACGAGATCAGAAAACCAAATGACATTGGCCTCTTACCAGAAGGCGTTTCATACTGTTACTGCAGTTTGTGCCAAATAGGCAACCTCCTCCATTGGAAGGCACATCCATTAACTTCTTTCAGGAATCTTAGATGCCTGGCCAGGATTTCAGAAAAGCTGAAGAAAAAGAATACCCTTGAGAATTCCTCCACTTTCTGTTCGGAGACGCATGTGTGCCGAAACAGGATTTTATGATTTTTTAGATGCTGCGCATCCTGAAGTCAGAATTGAAGGAAATCAGCCCTGTGCAGAATTGTGTCTCTAGCATGGTAGGAATGCCCAGTCACAAGAGACATGATCAATAAAGCTTATAGTTTATGTACCTCAATATTGAGTTTCCACATTTTGATTTAAGGAGTTCACAGTAACATAGCCCATGGGGGCTAAAATTTCCTGCTCTGCATGAATGAAATGTTGCCATTTGTTCAATATTCAGGTTATTTATCATTTGGACTCTTCTCCATATTACTGAAGCCAAATCCCCTCACAGAAAGAGGCAATCCTTAATATAAAGCTTTGCTTAGTATAAAGCTGGTGAAGAGCAAAGCTATTGGAACTAGATCAAAGCAGAATCAAAACTTGAAGACTCTTGACTCCCCAAGGTTTTGTCTCTCGGGCAAAGTTTTTTGAGTTTCAGAGGAGTTGCGGATTTTTTGACCTTTTTAAAATCATGAAGTGCTGCAAATTTCATCAAAACATTTGACTACATGAGATTTCCAGCACTGGTCCTCAGTTGGGTTTTCTTGCAGAAAGATTGCTGCAGCATGGCTGCATGTAAAGATTCAGTTCTTCAACAGAGAACCTAAAGTGCAAGTGATATTTCTAGTGTGTAACCTATCTTTCAATATAGCCTACAAACTGGAATCTATGTGTCAGAGTAAAACCTGTGTAAACACCTAAATGCTCAACTGTGATTTTGAAGAGACGTCACACCGTTTTTCCCAGCCAGTCTTAGCTGAAATATTGTACAGTTTTGACATAGATAGCAGGGTATGTGGTTTTCTGTCTTCTGTTACAGGTGCCAGACAAATGGGAACATCCTTTTAATTCTTCATTCATTCCAGTTCCCACATCCATATCAATTTATCTTTGTCTCTTGCAGAGCCTCACTTAGCTGAGTAGCTCTCATTTGTCCCCTGACCTTTGACTGCTACTGGTTATGTTGACTATAGGATAAGGAGGGGAAACTGCCATGGGAAAGGTGTCTTTTTTTCCTCCATCAGTCCCTTAAGGAATTGAGCCTGGTCACTGCAGAAAATGTGAGGATATTTTGTAAGTTTCTAGATTTATTTGCATTCCAAATTATGTTTTTAACAGTTACTGTCACTGCAAAGAATATGAAAAAGTATTATTTAGGAAAAAGTTGTTGTCCTTAAGGTCAGATAAGGGTATATTAGTACAGAAGTCATGCAAATTTCTTTACAACAGAAAAATGCACTGACAGTCAATGTCAGATTTTTGTAAATTACAATTTTAAATCAGAAAATATTAAATTAAGGCCAGGCTGGATGAGACTTTGGCCAACCTGGTCTGGTGGAAGGTGTCCCTGCCCATGGCAGGGGAGTTGGAACTAGATGGTCTTTAAGGTCCCTTCCAACCCAAACCACTCTGTGATTGTATGATGTTGCTGTCAGTTTGCTAGTTTTGTTATTTTACATCATATGGATGATAGTTACTAATTTTTCAATATTAAGGTATTTTAACATGAAACATAACTGACATTTTAACACGGAAGGCATTAGAGACTGTTTAAAACTAGTGGCCTGTTCTCCAAACCTGGAGCATGGATTAGTAACATGTGAAAAGGGAAATCACCAGGGATGAAATATTGACCAAGCTAGCAGGTCCTCATCAAATGAAAGTGTAACAAACTAGAATGTTATTAATCACTTCTCACGTGTGCTTTGTTTTTTTTTTTTTGCCTAAGCAATATCATCAATTGCGAAACGCACTATTGTAAGTGTACTTCTGTAAAGATGATTGTGGGGTTTTTGCCAATTCTGTTATCTTTATTCTGATTATTGCTAAAAAAATTAATTTATCATATTTTGCTATTTCCAAAGCCTTCCCTGGAGATCCGAAACTGAAAAGGTCATGGAAATATTTTGCCCAATCTTTATTTGTGTGAAATATCCCACCAGATCTTGCTGGCAAACTGGGCTGACCTAAATAAACACCATTTTACTTTTTATATTTTGAATGAGACTCCTGTGCAGGTGGTGACAGTAAATTAGTAAAACTTATTACTGGAAGAAAAATCATATTCCTTAATATAATTTATAGCTGTTAAACCCAGAGCAGCAGGACCCAGCCTCTGACCAATTACATGCAATTTCATGAACCTGAATATGATTGCACAAAATGTGATTAGCAAGTTATATGTGTGTCTGGAGCATAAGATTAACTCTGTGTGGTAAAACCTTTGTTTTGGGATGTGAACATGGCCCTGCCTTGCAGAAATGGGCATCTGCCTTCCAAAGAATTAACAGTCTGCTTGGAGCACATGTTGGAGTGGTATTGGCTAGCTCTGGTTGCCATCTGAGTTGGTTGAGAGTTCTCCTGGATCTGCCAGGTGAAAGATGGTGGAAACAGACAATGACCTGGCAGCAGGAAGACATAAACTTCTTTTTGTTTCAAGACAGAGACATCCTTGAGGAAGGGTTGAATTTGAGTAGGTTATAAATATGGACTTGAGTGATGAAAGAAAATGTACATTCCAAATTTAGATCCTCTGCCATGAATGCAGAGTTGGAAAGAGATGTGTAATATGAAAGCCTGTGTATACCTGACAGTTTAACAGCTGGAACAGATAGGGCGACAGCCGTAGGGCTGGAACGTTCTTGCAGTGACCGGCCCATGGTACTGAAATGGTAAAGCTGCACCACAAACTGCATGGGCCAGTTTCCACACCACAGGACGGGTGTGGAAGAAGTGCCTTCTAGTGACTTACGTTGGACAGGCAAGATCCTTGGCCTGCTGTAGCGTAATTGGGAAAGGACCCGAAACCTGAGCATCCTCAGGGAGTTTGTAATAGGAAATACCCCATAAACATGTGACAAAACCTTGTTGATATGTGTTTGAGAGTATATGTGCTTCTGGATTTACGTATAAATACATATATGCTGAATGCATGGTATTATATTTTAGGCAGCTATGGTATAAGTGAAATTACAGTGACAGAGAGCAAGGGAGACTGAGCCCAGATCTTACTAGACTAGAACTGAAGATGTATGTGCAAATCATGTTATTTTTTTGTTAAGAGTTAACTGGAAACAATTCTGGAATTATTTAAACTGGTATGCTTCATTGAAATCGTTAGGAGAAATACATCATATAATGTGTGCATAAAATATTAGTTGTTATTTTTATCTTTCTAATAGTAAATGGGTCTCCATAGAAATACTGCTAACTATAATACAGTTAAGTGTTCAAAAGTCATGACTATTCATTCACTAGAAAAAGAGACAATATGCGGTATTGTTAAGTCGAATGAACAGAACTGCATACACTGCATTTGGCTGTGTCCTTGCTCCTATGTACCTTACAGAGCAGTAGCCCAGTGCGTGGCTGCTGAGAAGGAAATGGCGTGTGCAGAAGACAGCAGACATAGGACCATCCACGTCACCTTAGAGACAGGGGCTGCAGCTTGTGCCGAAGCATGAGGGCTTGCTGTAGTGCCTTTGCCAGTAGTGGTACGGAGAGAAGGAACCAAAACGGCTGTTGCCGTGTCCCAGCCCAGCAACACAGAAAACAGTGTTATGGTACAGAAACATCTTATCACTTATGACTTTAAGCTGTACAATGCTCCCTGGATTCTCACATTCCTCACGAGTAATTGCTTTTACTGATACTCTGCAAATTTGAAGGCTGATTCTACAGATCTTGCTCATACAGCTTGTCCTTAGAAACATAGCAAATTTTCTTGGAGTCAGTGGTTACTCAGGTGAACAAGACTAGGGTTCTTCAACTGACCTCTCATTCAACAACAATTAAGGAAAAAGGACTTTCCTCTCCTTTGCCTGCATTTATGAAGTGATTTTTATTTCATATAGAAGACAGATATGTCTAGCTGCATCAGTGCAATGTCTCTATATAACTGTAAGCCTGTAACACTTCAAAGCGAACTATTTATCTTTGTCTCCCTCCATGACTCTCACACCACACTAGAATGTTGTTTCTGATCTTTAGCGAGTTGATACGACTCTGAAAGTATGGCAAATTGACAGGAAAAATGCTGAAATCGGGCCTGCCGATCTGCTTTGCTTTAGTGCGTGAGAGGGTGCACCTGACTGGTATGTGGGGACAGAGGGACATCAACTGCCTTGATATACATGACTGATGCACCAGTGCCTAGCATTGCCAGTTTGCCTCTAGTCTGTTTGACAGGTGAAGCTGTGGAGCAAAGCTGATGATCACAAGGGTGCTTTCCTCTGGAACTCTTTGGGTAATATGGCCTGACTGGTAGGCTCTGTACTCGTTGCAGGGAAACATGGGAACCTGTGTCTGGCTTCAGGAATCCATGCACGAGGCAGCAACTCAAAATGAACTATTTGCCATGCTGTATGTATTCTTACATGTTCATGTGGTGTTGGCAGTGGTTTTGAAGACTAGGAGATGACATGAGTCTCACACTGACAGCATGGGAAAAATAGGTATAGATTTGGGAGATGAGGAAATAGCTAAATAACATGGAAGGCAGGAATATATCACAGAAGAAATGTTGCTAGAAGCACCTCTTGCTGTTTGAAAGGAATGCTTTTACATTATTCTCTTCAAAACTTTCTCTTTTTTTTTTTTTTTTGTGATGGCTGCAGACTTTAGAACACCACGCTGACAAATTCAGTCTCGTTGCTTACTTGTACTCTGTTGGTCTGTCACAGTCAGTTGTCTTGGAAGTGAAGTCTGAGTAAAGGCCTCCCGTGTTTTGCAGCACCTGTCACAGTGGGTTCAAGTTCATGGTCAAGTTAATGAGAGTGCATAACAAATAAAATTAAAATCTGTTGATAGACAACACTCAAGTGGATACTCAAACCAAGGAATAGTAGGCATGCCAAAAAGATCACAAAAAGAAAGTGCACAAGAGATTAGGCTGAAGGCCTCATTGTCCTTCGGCAGATGATGGACACATGATAGCTGTTGGAATTATTTTCATGCCAAAGGTGAGCACATCGTGTATCCAATAAAAGTTTGTCATGTGATTTTGTAGAAAACCACATTAGCAAAATTTTGGATGGCAGAGGCTTTCAATCAGCTGTGGTGCTGGGAATTACCAAGAAAAGATTAAAGGCGGAACTCTGCTGATGTCCAGTAGTAACTTATTTCAACAATCGTGCAATTGGAATGAACAGGCAACATAAATCAGGATAAAGGATGGCAGAAGATGACCATCAATGACAATGCAAAGTGATGGGGGGTTTTCTGGTGGTAGATGGTGTTTGCCTAGGAGGGATGGGATCATTTTTTTTTTTTTTTTTTTAGGAAAAGAAAAAAGGCTGAGCAGCTAAATACTGGAAACAAACTATCAGAGATCCCTTTATCTAATACCTTTGATAAATAAATTTTAATTTGTCTAAAGTTATCTGCAAATGGGGTATGGCTTATTTCTTTTAATGCTGATCATCCTAACCATCCAGGTATTATACAGGGGTTTTGCAAGCCAGGTTGTGAATCTCACTTTTGACAAGAAACAGTGTCACTTCTTGTAGCTGCTCTCCTGTTGGCTGAAAGAATTCATGGCCTGACAATGCTCTGACTGAATTTTCTCTGATTTCAGATGGCAACATAAATGTTTCTGTACCTATATAAAATTATTTTCTGCATGTGGATTTTCTGCTCCCCTTCCCCTTTCCCTTTTCCTTCCCTTCATATATTATTTTTCTTCTACCAGAGCTAGCATGTCAAGTTTTGAATAGAAATTATCATTAACCAAAATGTAGAAATTCAGAACAGAAATCTCTTAGAACCAAAATAGTTTACGTAAGACTCCAACTGAAGTTTTCTGTCTGTTCACTACAATAATTACTCAGATACTATATTCAAGTTCCCATAAATGAGGAAGCCTGGATTTGTACTGGGCAGTAACTGTGTGACTTGAGACACTGCTAGTGCTGTTGTACTCTTTAATGTCTGCTGTATTTCGGTCATCTGGTAGATAGAGTGCTATGTGCACGCATGTAGGAGAAAGAGTCATCTGTGAAGTAGTGAGAATAAACTGGACAAAGGCTGTTTTTAGGGGAAATGGAACATATTAATCCCTGTCTTCTCTGGCCTAAAACTTAATCCCAGAATAACATTTCAAGCTACTTCCAAGATGAATTATTTTTTTGGCATTCTCAGGACTGGAGTCAGGGAAGACAATCCTCTCCCAAAGCTCATATGTGCTGATTGTGATTCTGATACAGCATTTATGTATCTATATAGTAAATCTACTTACAGTAAATTTTATGTGTATGAAACCCCAATAATTTTCATCTTGTTACTGTTAGATTTGGGTTTTCTGAAGTCTTAAAATTAAATTTGTGGTTAACCTTTTATCACATAAATATATTGACTGATAGCCATGCTTGCTAAAAATGGAATTTATGGTTTTGAATACTGGTCTAATTCAGAAGGTGTTTGACATAATGTTACACCAGTGTTTTAATCCCATTTCATTGAGCTGCTTCTCATGTCTTCTCTTTTTAGGATTTCATCTGCTGTCTCTTCATGGATATTAGAAACGTACAAGACTAGTAAGTATGTTCAGACTTCTCTCACTTTATTTCATAGGCTTTTGACAATGTGTTTGACTGGTTTCTTGACTGCCAAAAATCTTGGTACCTTTGAGTTATCCCTTGTGTCCTGAGGGAGAAAGAAAAAGGTTTTGGATTTCACCAAAAGTCTTGTAAGGAGATACTTTCAACGCTTTCAGTTAAGACATGTTTTAAAAATGTTTAAATGGATGACTTCATGCTTTGTTTTACGACATTCCTGGAATACTGTTACAAATACAATATATGTTCATTTAATCACTAATACTATGGTAGTTGTCATTTGTGAGACAGTGCAATAAAGTTCTCATAAGTTCTAAATGGCCTATTTTATATAGAATACAATATCCCTGAGCTATAGCAGTGATGTTCATGTTAAACTCAAGGATTTAAGTTTTAAATTGAAGGGTCTTTCTCTTATTTCGCCATGCACCTGACTTCCCGTAGAAGTTAATCTCTAAATGCACTGAGACTTCCCATTTTACAACATATTTTATAGGGGAAGATAATTGTTCTTGTGCTGCTCTTTGTTCTGATTCTGGTGAGTTTATTCTAGAATTCTGTCATCTATAAAAGCTAACAAGAATATCCACATCTAAATGGTTTTGCTATGGTGGTACTCCCTAAACAAGGGAGGCAGATGATGCACAGCTTATGCACGTTCTTTGTGACATTTGCCATTTGACACAAGGTCATCCCTTCATCGACATAGGACTCCTCATCAAAGTCTTCTGAAGCTAAATCAGTAATATACATGATTATGGTAATTTAAAAACGAAACATAGTGTAGAAAAAGAACATGATAAATGCATATCATCTTACTATTTATGGCTCCAGTAAATGTCATACCTTAGGCTAGACTGAATATGTTCTGAGTTTTCCATGCAAAAATCATTTTCAAAACGAGTCAGTCAACAGGCTTTTCCTTACTCATTACTGCCTAGCCTAAAGATCTCAGGAATCTGTTTTTGTTTCATTATCAATTTATTTCTGAGAAATATCATTATCTTTACATAGTACTAAAATCATAATTTCCCTTCAGTTTGTAACTGGGACACAAGTAAATTATCTGCCAATTCTGTGAAAGTACTTCTGTGCCTGGATCTTACATTCTCCGTGTGGTGCTTTAATCTGGAAATTAATATAACAGATAGTCCTCAAAGAGTCTCAGAAAGAAGGAAAAAAAGGTGGTTTATATTGGAATCAAGCGATCAGCTAGATACTTTAGTTGTCTTTATTTGGGGAGCAGTAAATCGTTTTAGCAAGTGGAATAAACCAGTGAGAATAACTAAGAAGGCATTTAGTGAATTACACAAAGGGTGTGTGGTTTAGACCTTTTCTGGAACGCAGGCTGCAGTTTAGCTGTCGAGGCACTATCATTCTCCTCAAAGGTGAAATGATTTAGAGGCCTAGAGAAACTTAATTTTTCTTGATCACCATGTGCAACCTGGAATTTTAATGGCAGGCATAATTAATTCTTCTGATGTTAATCATCAGGGCTGGGCTCCACAATTATCAGCCTAGTGCAGCTGGGGCATGGTGCAGACATGAAAAATTAGGAAAATGAATCAGTAATAGGGTGGCAGATTTAATCTGCATCATGAAAACAAAGTTAAAAAGAGGGAGATCGAGAGAATTTCAGCTGAAGCTTTTGTGCCAATGAGCACTGACAGAACTGAAAAATGTTGCCGATGTCCAAAGTGATTGGTAATTACCAAGCCATTGAATTTTTTATTGTCAATTTATCATTGCGCCAGAGGTTAAATTTAACATCTTCTTCTAAAGCCATCACTCTAGGAGGAAGGCAAGCTTTGCATCACGTGGCCCAGGAGTCAGTGAAAGGTTAATCAGGTATTCCTTTAGTTTGTGTGTGCTTCCAAATCAGTCTTTCTTTTTGTGTCCTTTATGCTGCCTATGTACCAGGGGGTATTTTCTAATTTATATTACCTGTACATTTCAGAAAAATATTAGATTGCAATCCTCAGCACAGCATCATCTGCCTTGCTGTGTATTTATAACGCTGTATTTTCATACTACCCCAGGCGTAGTTTACACACATTTCAATATGTATATGGAAATTTTATATATGTTAAGAACTGTATGATACAAGGCAGACATTTCCCAAGTAAGGAAAAAGATAATCTTAGTGTCTGAAAGTATTGCAGGAATTAAACAAAAATCTGATATAATTCGGTGTTTTATTTGGGGTTATTTATTTATTTCTAGGCTGTGTTATTTGGTTTGCGCTTCATTTTTGCTTTGTTCTGAAGCCATGTTGTTTGTGAATGGTCCGGTTTAAGATCCAGGTAATGTTTGGAATGCTAGAAACTGCCTTTAGGCTGAAGGACGGTGAGGGAAAGGCTGTTTGCATTTTGCATCTTGTACAATGCTGAGTACAGTTTTGGCACTTAGCAAATAAGAAATATTGACAATTCATAAAGGAAGTATGCATTGCTCCTTTGAACCTTCCCCCCTCAAGAATATGTAGTAAATGGTAGGGTCTTTTTTAATGCAAAAGCCATAAAAGAGTGAGAGAAAGACAGCATCAAAACATCCTTGTAATGGAAATATGTGACATAAATATACATGCATATGTTAGGGACCAAACAGAGCCCTGAAGTAAGTGGAAATCTGTTCGATGAAATAGGAGGATTTGTGCTTCTCTGATCATAGGGTTGGATATGCCCTAAAAATTGCAAATGCATATTCTTATACTCGTTGCTGTGTAGATGTCTTTTAATACAATATTAAATACAACTTCTGCTTACCTAAATTCCTACCTCAATTCTGCTCAGCAATCTCACTTCTGTTTACTACATTTTTTGTGTGAGTGTTTATTTTAGATTCCAGGCTGTGCTCTGATTAAAGGAATCGTATGCATTTTCTATAAATTAAAAATGGAAACGGCCTTTAGGGGAGAGTCAGTAGAGGAATCAATGCATGCATTAATTACTGCAATTCATTACCCAAATAAACACAAGACTCAGCCTTTTGCTGGATACAGATTTAGGGACATACGATGTTTAGAAGAGACAAAGGCTTGTGAACCTGCTCATGTTAATCTGGAGATCAAAGTATGTGAGCCCATTCCTAGTGGAGGCTCCTTTGGGGATACCATAGCTGGGATCAATCCCCTCGTGCAGGCAGTGAATTATTACTGCTGAATACAAAAGCTGCTCACGTGACACCGCTGTCCCCTAACAACAGGGACGCTTGCTCCAGATAGTGCTTTAGGAGAGCGTGTTTTCCTGATACCTCACTTTTCTATAATTAGACTCCAATCATAAAGCAATAGCTGTACAAGGAGCACTGAATCCCTTCGTAAACAAAAATATACTTCAGTTCAGAGCAAATAGGAAGAAGAACATGAAAATGTAATCTCTAGCTTCCCAGAGGCTTTCTAGAATATAAACAGAATATTAGAAAATATATAGCAAATAAAATTATACAGAAAGCCCCCCCAGTGATTTATTGAAAAGGTTTCATAGTCTTCTGAGTTAGTATCCTTTCTTTTCCTTAAGAAGAGACTAGAAGAGAGTGGGAAGAACACAATTTTTCTAACAGCATCTGGATGCCTTTCTTCATCACATTTTATAGATGGAGGATAAATTACCGTACGAAGGTTTGTGCCCCAACCAGGAGACAGAGCGTGATTGGAATCTCCCTGCATTTTGCACAGCTGCCACTGTGGGTGCAGGCTCACCCCCAGTCTCAGCAGCTCACCACACAACACCGGCCAGTCCCTTCTTTCCTGTTAGAGCACTCAGCTGTTTTAATGGCATTCTGACCAAAAGTGCAACTAATTAAGAATCAATTCAGGACCATTAGTGAGTGGGACTAAGCTAGCCAGCGTTGCATATTTCAATAGAGTTCTCCTTAATGAGAGGAGTTCTTGGACAGGGGAAGAAAAGCCCCACAAGCAGATTAAAGATAGTGCAGGGACCTTCTCCAGTTAAACTAAACAGCTAATGCTACACAGAAAGATGCTGAACTTGTAGTCCTCTCTAATTGATCTACTTACTGTTCTTAAGGCAACCCAAACCAGTAATGAATGCAGGTATTAACTGCGTGTTAGCCATTCTCTAGCTATTTATAAACATCAGCAATTGCTACATTGCACGGTTGCTCCTCATCAGAGAAACACATGCTATCTTTTTTCAGACGTATCAGCCTTGGAACTGTCAAACCATTTTCTCTTCTTTGGGCTTTGTACTTCTGTGACATCTGTTTATCTGCGTTGCATTGCCTGCAGATGGTATTTTTTAAAATTTGCTGAGGGGTTAGGGTGCCATATTAACGACAGCTGTAGTTTTGTTTCACCACAGACAAAACTTTGCAAAAAATGCAGTGCTTTGAGGGAATGATTTCATTCTCATTATTTCATCAGTTCAATCAATTTCTCTCCCTAGTCTCTTGCTTTTGTGAGTTCTGTTAATGAACTGGTGGCATGTAAATGTAATCATTTTAGGAGAAATAGAAAAAGCGATATATAGCTGGTTGATCTGAATTATTAGAGTGGGAATGGATACAACTACATTGAGATAGTCTGATATTTAAGTACTAAAATCACTATACAGTAAATTGAAAGCACAAACCCGGATATATTATGTGGTAACTCCTAAACCTCACAATGACCTCCGCTCATGAGAAACTGCTTGGACAAGGTTTCTTGGTTGGAGACAAACTGAACAGTGACAAATCTACTGTGAGTGTCTGTCAGAAAAATGTATGCAGAGCTTTTTATATTCCCAGCATGTGAACATGAATGGAGACCTCAGTTGGTGCGCATTTTTGATGTTTTGTAGAATAACTTAAGAATTTACACAGGAATTACCAGGAACCTTCCTTATTTCAAAACACCAATTAATTTGGCTGCAGAGAAGAGAATGCACTAGAACATCTTTCCAGTATGCTTGTTTGAAAGATGAGCTTCTTGGCTACTTAATTGTTTTCTATTTTACAGTATAAGCTGAATTGCTAACCAAACAGTTTGCACGCAGTGCAACATTCTCTTGCATTAATTGGAATAATCATAAAGACGGGAATAAATTTTGGATTGTTCATCTTTGTAGGAAAAGTGGGCCCTAGCTAGGAGCAGAAGGGTCTCCCTGTCACTGCCATTTACATTAGTCCTTGCTTTGGATACATGGAATTTAGAGATTGTGTACACCTTAGAAATACTGGTTTTAGAAGCTCTATCTTTTTAACCAAGCTTCTTTAGCTTCTGTGAAGAAGGAAACAGGGTTTGTGTTTGTAAAGACAGGTGATAGTGAGAAGAACAGAGGAGAAGGATCTGGGGAGAGAGGAAAAAGGCTACTTTAAGTAGGCTGGAAATAAATCAGGACTGTCAGTTAAACATGCACATTTTATTTATTTTTTTTCTTTTGAATCTTACTTGGATATTGCATTTTTAGTAACCTCAGATGTATGACTATTTTCTCACTCATTTAAGTGAGAAAATGACAGATGAACAGCTGTGATTTTTTAAATTATTTTTAATAAAAGAAGCAAACAAATTATTTCAGCTCTTTCTTTCCTCTGGGTTGTATGCTAAGATCTGAGAAGGATAGAAATACAGAGTCCTCCCACACCCTGGTCAAAGCTTTCGGCTTCTACGAAATAAATGGAATGGAACAAAGTGTTACTTGAATGTACAGAGGGATATTTGGAATGAGGACAGGCCAGGAGAGACATGACCAGTATTTCCATGCCAGTGGAGAGGCACAGACCAAGCATTGACCCTCAGGCAATTAAGCCTCAGAACAGATCCCAGATGCTATAAAAACTATTTCAGAGTAGTTGTGCAGCCATTCCACATCTCAGTGGATGAGAATTCTACTGGCCTGACCTATGCCAAAAGACACAAGCAATATCCTTTCTTTTTTTTCCCCTCCAGTCTTAAGAGGTGATCGGGATGTTTTTCCATTTCTATTCCACCACCAGTTAGAAAAGGAAAGCCTCTTTGCTTGAGCTGAAAGAGACTGAGCGCTCTCATCACTTCCATCTTCTGGACCTTATTTTTCCTCATCCATAATAAGCTATGAGGATTTCCTCATGTTTACTTTATAGTCAGCCTGTTCAGCATAAAAACAGAACTGCAGAACTCTCAGTGCTGTCAAGTTCGACCCCTTCCCAGTTTGTATGTGGTGTCCTTTAGATTTTAGTTATGAGTACGTTCTTCATTCAGCTGCGGTTTCTGACATCTTCCTGACTCTTCACTTTCCTCTATGAGAGCAATGAACCTCAAATCATCTTGTTTTTTTTTCTTTTTTTAAATGTAGCTGATTATTTTATGGTACTGTCTGACAGGGGCTTGGTAAAAAGGCTGATATGGTACTGGAGATCCTACATCAGGTAAATAATGCTGTCTTGTTGGCTAAAATTTCTGATACTATGGAAACCTAATAAGTCTGTATTGTCATTGTTTTTATTCTTACTTCTTGGCATGTATTTCCTGCTTGCTTTCCCATGCAGTTTGCCAGCAACCTTCTCGCATGGCTGCCAGCAGTATGGGGACTGCAAGAGTCTACAGCTGCCTTTGCCTTCCTTTCAGAAATTCATGAAACACATTTCCCATCCTTTCAGGGAAGATCTTTCTGTCTCTGAATGGGGATTGGAGGAGGTGAAATAGAGTGGGAAGCACAGGTCTTTTCCTTCCTCCTCTTGAGTATGTAGCACTTCTTTACTGGTTCTCTTCCAGGATGCATTCTCCAAGGAGAACTCCCCCTTCTCTATTGCAGAGAGGGCCAGTGGCTCCCTCCGGGAGGGAGGCCCCAGGTGGGGCTGTTAGGGTCGGTTACTGCACTCAAGGCTGAGACAGAACTTGAGTTTACAGTTCAATCTACATTTCTCTGCTTTGCCCAGCACTGATTTTTTTTTTTTTTTCTCTGCCACCAAAAATGAACTTACACAGTGTCTCTGCACTTCCCAACCTTTCAGCTCTGCCTTTCCTCACTGGTCTAAGACTTTTAATGCAAAGTGACAGCAAGAACAGTAAAATCTTGTTACGATGTCACTTGAGGTTTGGATAGAAAACAACATTTATTTTAACAAATCCATGACCTCGTAGCAATTTTGCTGTTGGCACTGTGCTGCATACTGAGGCTACTTGGAACCTCATAGCCCCAGCAAAGACATTGCTACATCCCAACCATGACTGGTTCTTCAAGGAAGACCAGAGTATTTCTCATATTTGTTGAAGGAATGAGGTTTACAACACACAGCTGAACCCCTCTGATACTGTCCAGTAGAAGGCAGGAATCCATGTGCACTCAATCAAAATAATTTTAATAAATTATAGCCAAAGGGAGGGGTGGGCAAGAGGGCAGGATGGACAGGAAATAGGTATGTTAACATTAATTTAAAATGGTTGTTGCTGATAAAGCATCCTGCTGGCTCTCCTACATTGTTGGATAGTTGAGCAAGGTCACAGAGCCATAGGGAAAATAGAAAAGCAGTGATATGAGAGTCATGGAGATTATAGGCAAGGAACAGTATTATTAGGAATTGAACTGAACAATGGCAAGGACTGCATATTATCCTATGTTTTGCTAGTGCTGACACTGGATGTTCAAAGCAAGGCTTTGCAGTCTTTTATATTAACACCTTGAATAAAGTAATTTTTCCATACGGTATGTGACTAAGTTGGTTAAGTTGTGACATAAGCATACAACTTGACTTTAAAATGCCTACATTTTTGCTTCTATAGTGCTACAGAAGTGAAAAAAAAATCTTTGAATTGAAACAAAACAAAACCATAAATAGTAAAATTGTGTCATCTCCTCCCCTCCCACCACCCCCAGCTCATCACTAGCTTCCTGAGGAAACACAGTCAAGGACAGCCCAACTTAATTCTATGACTTCTGTTCCAGTGGCACTGTAAACCTGGCATTTGTCTGAAGCTGTTTAGTCATATATTGGCTTCCTCAAATTATCTTCTTATAAAAGAAAATTGCATCTTTGAGGTTTTCTTATTAATGGTAAGGAAAGGTAAGGAGTTAAGGAAAGTCTGCCTTATTTACAGCTATTGAGCCGGTTAGCTCCCACATCTCCCAAAAATTAATCAAGAAGTACATGTATGCCTATGAGACACAGCGGGCTAAGAGGCATAAAAATGTACATCCTCATGACGACTTTATCTAGTTTCCTTGGGAGAAAAGCTTCCAAGTTTAGATGTACTTGAATAAACCTTAGAGGTGAGGATTAGTTGTGTAACCACAAAGCCTGTGGCCTCCTCTCATGTTCTGAAGAGTGTGGAAGTGTGAGCAGTATGTACTAGAGCACACCACAAGGTGTTACATTGGCATCACCTGTCCATAATACTTGCACGCTAGTAACTTTAGGTGGAATGGAACAGGACGCATGTAAAGGTAAAACACTAATGGCAGATGCAGACCTGAGCTTAGAGAGGCATAGGGCTGTGCTGTACCTTGAGACAAACCATGTCCAACTGATCACTAAAAGTAGGAAGGGCATAGGAGCTACATCGGCACTTGAGTTAGGCAGACGTTATAATTAGTCATTCATTCCAACCTTAAAAATCGTGAATATCTGTAAATCTGACAAATTTTGTTTTCGTAACATGTTTCTGGCACTAAATCACATGGAAGTGATTCATTCACCTTAGAAGCTTATTTAGCCAAACTAATTTGCAAAACTGGAATATGGCAAATATAAAATATTTGCATGGTGGTGGTTTTGATCTCAACATAAAAAAACATGTGAATGAAGGTCCTTCTCTTTTGTTGAAACTCTGTGGTCGCTGTACCTATTCCGAGGGAACAGAGCTCTATGGGATGTGTGCAGCAATCCTCTTGTGCAGATCAGAATGAAGAACTAGGGGCTAAAAAATGAATGAGATGGCTGTCTTAAATACGTAGGTCTTTTAGAGAGAATGAGGTCTATTTGTATGATTGATGGCCTATGTTTGTTATCCTCCTTCAGGTAAAACATTTGCTGCAGGCAGGATTTCTGCCAAAACTTTAAGACTGAGCCTTAAAAAGAATTTTTTTTTTTTGTATAATTTCTTTTTTTTCTTTCTTTGAGCGAACATAAAAGGGTCCACAGAGCATGGTGTATAAAGACAAAGCCAGACTGAGTATTACATTTTACCAGTGATACACAAGTGTTAGTCAAATGGAGAGATGACAGTGGAATAAGGAAACAATTAAACTTCAATAAAAGAAAATGAGGAATAACATTCCAGTCAGATCTAATCACATTATGTATAGCATAACTTTCAAATTGGAAGTCCATAAAACCCAACCACACCTCAGCCAGTTTGTCTGGCATCCGTCCTGTATAATAAGCCAGAGGTTCCTCGTGGCAAAACTCCAAGGCAGTTTGAAACCTTGTCTGCAGTGGGGATGGCACTAAGCCATGTTTCCAAAGAGGCAGAATATTTTTTCTGGTGGGAAAGGTCAGGCAGTACAGAGCCATGAGGGATGAGATTCCCTTTTTCGGCTTTTTCTCCATTCTTATTCCTTCAAATGTATTTCTTTTAATAGTAAAATTAATTCACAAGCAGAAAACCTGCCATTAAAGCAGTGTTAAAGATCCATTTATGCTGACAGGCATCAGGCAGTCCAGAACGCAGGCAACATGGTTTGTGTCATTATAAAACTTAACAGAGAATTTGGTAGGTTGCTGGTTACTTTTCCCCTGTCCTGTAAGTCTCTTTCCCAACAAACTCTTTAAACTCTTACCTAATACAGATAAAAAGAAGATAATGTAATGGATTCTCATTCCCATGTTCTATATTTGGTATCTGCAAGGCATGCATGAATATAGTAGTTAATTTACATTTATCTTCCATTTTAAATAATAATCTTATTCATAATGCATAAATGGATTCCATATGCTACCAGACAAATCATTCCTAATTTTCATTATGGAAGCACATATGGGAACTGTGCTCACCGAGGGTAAAATCCTGGCTCCATTGAAGTCATGGCAAATTTCCCACTAATTTTGCAAGGGCCAAGATTTCACCCTTGATGTTCAGCCACCCCAATAATAGAAAGAGCCAATGTTGAGAAATAGCATCCTGTCCTCTTGTTCTCTCTTCTTGTACGTCAGATAAGTTTGAGCAAGGACTGAGTTATCGCTGTGTTAATGGAATCCATTCCTCTGAGTTTTCTAGCTTGTATCAAGTTCTTTGCTTGGGGTGAGAGGGATGCAGATTTACAGTTATAGTAGCCACACAGTTGTCAGTGCCAGCTGTTTCAGAGACTTTGCAGGGACAAGTGGAGGAAATCACTTGGGAATGACATAAGAACTAGTGTGCACTGGAGAAGAAGGACAGTATGGAGCTTTCCAGTGATAAGAAGCATGTCTTAGGGAAACTGGGTCCGTGGCACCTTTTGTCACACTCTATGGGTCGTGATTGGATCTGGTTCAACAGAAAATGATGTTTGACCCATTGGTCATTCCATGTGGCCCTTCCTGGAACTCTTCAGATGTGTAGAAAGTGAATTGCGGGCAGCTGAATTGTTCTTGCTATCTGATTTCTTTCCCAGGGGAGCTGACACACTTCTTTGTAGTGTGACAGGGAATGCCTTCCTAATGTGGCTAAAATGCAGTGCACTATGGGATGGATGCATGTCCTGGCATCTGTCATCAGTGCCGATGCTTGGCTCACATGATGAGCGTTGTGCAAACAGGACATGTTATTGGAAAGCAGGAATCTCTTGTGGCCCAGGGGGAGCAGAGGTAGAACCCTTGTACTTTGGTTGCAGTCAGCAAGAACCAGAATAAAGCTTGAATTCCTCTTAATTTCTCTGTTGGATTTACAGTGCTCCAACGTTCTGTCTTGCACATAGACAAGGGATGCACATTGAGAGGAGCTTCAGTGAAATCGGCTGGGTCACCATATTTTATCTTGAGTTAGATGGAGCTTAATATCAGTCATTCCAGAAATGGATGGCTAATTTCCAGGGCTGACCTTGATTCAAATTCAAGCATCCCTAAAATTCACACAAGTTAAGCCCCTGGAAGCTTTCTGCATACTGAGTGTTTTAAGCATGTATGAACAAAACCTCGGTTTTCTTACCAGGGCTAGGAAATAACTGACATTCTGGCTCACAGAACTATGAAAATATTTTATTTAACATTTACACACTTTAAAAAGTGTTCACAGATTAAAAATAAACATCAGTTTGAAATGAAAAACCAAAATATTCCATTTAGAAAGACGTTTTGAATGTTCTGTTCTTTTTGCTCTCGTTTTTGACCATAAATATGAGTCTGGTTCAACTAAGATTCTTGAAGCATTCTGGTTAAATTGCAGTTTTGACAAATCAATTTATGATTTGAATTTATGAAAACATGTCACTCAGCCTAATTACTTGTTAAGAGCCATTGTTTTGGAGTCCTTTCACTAGAAAAATTTGCTCATTAAGCTAATCAGCCAAGTTCTTGGCTGGGGAAATCTGAGCATCTCTACTAGTGTTCCTGGCAAGATCTCTGAAGTCATCACCATCACATCACTGTCTGCTGAAGCAGACGTTTTCCATGTGTAAGGACTGTGAGATTAGGCATCATGTAGTATGTGAGAAGCTACTTAATAAAGAGCTGGAACAATAAATTATATTAATAACTTGAATTTTAGCTAATTTGTCTCTGCAAGGTATTATTCCATTTTATTTTGTCTGCATTTTTATTTTCAGCACTAGGACATGACAAGTTGTGAATTATGATCTATTCATTCATACCCAGTTTCAACACAACTGGGTGTGAATTAATACTCCATAATTCATGTGGTGGAGTGTCTTATTACAATTATAAAATTTTATTAGAAAATGTTTTTTAATATTTATATTGTTAATTAAATGATGATGAGTCTCATAAATTCTGAACAATGAATTAGGTTGTATTAGACACTATTCAGATTTCATCTGTTAGCCAATCAAGGTACACAGACTTCTCTATTATTTGATATACTACATAATAAACTTGGGCTATGAGATTTTTCTTTAGTATGTGAAATTTCTTGTTCAGATGGACTTTATCAGAAAATTTTCATTACTAATTTGTAAGCATAAAGGTCAGTATGGAAATATTACTCCTTTTCACAGATGTTAATTTACTCTTCATTTAGAAGGTAAGAAAACATAAACCTTGGGCAATTAAGCAGTGTTGGTTTTGAGGGCAACAGCAGTCTCCTGTCTGCTAACTTGGCTAAAGCACTTTAATCTTCTGTATTTTGGATCTAGCTCTGCATTTCATCTTCTCATTGGGAAAGCCTCATTCCAGGTCTGTTCGTGAAGGCATTTGAATGTTTTCTTGAAGTCAAACATATGCTTCAGTTTGTCCTAAATTAAAGTGAAATCTGCAGTATTCCCAGGATATAGAAGTTGAAGATGAGATGCATAGTGGGAATTATACTTCAAGATAGATGTGGATTACATGACATTACTAGGATAAAGATATCCCAGTTCTGACTATTACTCATGGAATCAAAACCATGACATCTACCTAAATGATATGGAAAGGTGCAGCAGCCAGAGTGCGTTAGATAAAAAGGTGACTTGTTCTGTTAAAAAAGTGACTGTCTTTGCATGATATAAACAATAGGAAATAATTTAGACCCATTCTGTGTCTATGTAAACATTAAAAAAAAAATCTTATGTACTTTTCTAATTGGTTTCTGTGAGAATTCCAATTTTAATATAATTGTACAAGCTTGTGGATGAATTTAATGCCCACAGAAGTTAAATTACAGAGAGTCAGGTAAAGTGAAGATCTGCAGAGATGTACCAGTTATTCACCTCCTCCCCGGCCTTTGACATTCTACTGATTACAGGTGGCATGAGGGCCCAGTCCCAGGTAGAGATTCCCTGTGCAGGGAATGCGGGGCTGAGTCCTTGGAAGCAAGGCTTACGCGTGGCAGCATTCTTCCCCGTCAGGTGTTGCTGTGGTGGGAGTGCAGCCAGGGTTGACTACTGCTGCTTTATTAATAATGGAATGCTCACAGAAATTCCATGCAAAATTGATTTTTGAACAGAATGTAAGACTCTAATATGAAGTCTTAAAATGTCACTGAAAAATCTGTTTGTAATTTACTTTGCCTGTAAGAACTTACTGTCCCACTATAAATAATTTCACTGTATTTCTTCCCATTAAACAGCAATTTTTTGCATATTTGTTCAGCCTTCTTGCTGTGACATGCCACTGTGAGCTGATAGATAGATATTTAAAACCATACGTGGGCTCTGTTTCTTTTGTTGCCTTATTGAAATGGCAAGTGGAGATACCATTTTCATCACAGTGCAGGTGAACAGTGTTAATGGTTCATTATCTAACGCAGAATGTTAACTGATGAGTTGAAAATGTGCTGTTTGGAGAAGAGTGAGCATGCTTCTGTGGCTGCAAAAATTGTTCTTTTTTTAAGCTCTGAGAAAAAAGACTGTCAAGTACGGAGCAAAGATTCCTGGGGTTGAGGCCCAGGACAGGGTAAGGGAAGACAACTTCCTCATACAACTG
>NW_010234166.1:0-2091 GCF_000690775.1 Eurypyga helias | reverse complement strand
GTTGTTTGAAAAATCTCACCCATTTCTTCTGGAAAAATACCACTTATACCTTTTTCACTACAATTGAAAAACAGTTGTCTTTATTCTGGCATTATGAATCTTTAAATATTAGTAAGGTAGGAGTTTCACTAGAAAAATTGAATGGGATTTTGAATAGCACCAGAAAGTTTCAAGAATACATAAGACAACGTAGTAAAACTTTACATCAATCTTTGGTAAAAACCGTGATAGCACAAAAAAAATTAAGGGAGATATGAGGGCAAATCGAAGGGTTACGACTACCATTAGAGCAGTGGCTGCACAGTTTTGTAAACAATAGGGCCATCCTCTTGCCACCGGGTCTAACATTTTAGAGAAATAGGCTACAGGCCTTCTATTACCCCCATATTCTTGTACTAAAACCCCTTTAGCATGCCCTTGTTTAATAGTTCAAATTCTTTTTCCACATCTGGTAGAGCCAGGGCTGGGGCTTTAGTTAATCTGTCTTTCAGAGTTTGAAAGCTTTGTCTCCCTCCAGGTATCTATACTATCACATCAGGGTTTTCCTGTGTCAGAAAGTCATATAATGCCTTAGCTTGTATAGAAAAGTCCACTATCCAGGTTCTACAATATCCTACTAGTCCCAAAAATTGTCGCAACTCTCTTTTTGTTTTAGGCAGAGGGACTTCTGAGATCCCCTTAACTCTTTTTGGGTCAGTGCATCGTAGATCTTTGGTCAGAATGTGTCCTAAATATTTAACTTTCTTTTCTACCAGTTGTGCTTTCTTTTCTGACACTTTAAGTCCCTTTTTGGCAAGAAAATTTAGTAAATTTACCGTATCTTCCTCTACTGTTTCTTCGCTTTCCCCTGTTAGAATTAAATCACCTACGTGTTGTAGTAATCTCACTCCTGAGGGTGGAGTGAATTCTCTCAATATTTCTTGCAATGCTTGTCCAAACAGGACTGGGGCCTCAGTATGTCTCTGGGGAAGGACTGTCCACGTCAGTTGCTGGTTTACTCTCTTCCTTTTTTCCTCCTGTTCCCATTCAAAAGCGAAATATTGTTTACTGTCCTCTGTAAGTGGACACCCCCAAAATGCATCTTTGAAGTCTAGCACGGAATAGTAACAGAGTGACGAGGGGATTTGACTGAAAATGGTACATGGATCTGGGACTGAGGGGTGTCTTGTTTTAACAATCTCATTTATTACTCTTAGGTCCTGCACCATCCCATAGGTTCCATCTGGTTTCTTGACTGGAGGATGGGACTATTATAGGGAGGCACACATGGTTCTAAAAGATCTGCCTTCAGTAAAGACTCAGTAATGGGCTGTAGTCCCTTTCTTCCCTCCCTTGAAATAGGATACTGTTTTCTAGAGACTACTTGACCAGGCTGTTTCAAAGTAATTTGAAGGGGGTCCATAGCTAATTTTCCATATTTCCTTGGGACAGCCCACACTTCCAGATCTATTTTAGCACAAGCTTTATCAGACGATTTGCACAAGGTCACAACAGTATTTACTTCCTCGTCACCCTTTATGATATTAATTTGCATCCCCAATTTAGCCATTAAGTCCCTTCCCAATAGATTACAGTCACAACTGAGAGTAAAATAAACTTTATGCATTTCGAATTTATCTCCCACATCTATTAAGAGTGGTTGGATGAGATGTACCCATTCATCTTTTCCACTCACCCCTTGTATGATGAAAGATCCTTTTGACAACTGCCCCCCTTTTGGCATGAAATTTAAAGTAGAGTGAGAGGCTCTGGTACCTACTAAGAAGTGTACCTCCTCTTGACTTGGATCCACCCTACAGGTTATCAAGGGCTCCAATGTGGTGGGTCCCTGGAATAATGAGAGCCTCTGACACCCCTAGCAATTCATTTCCATTATCTTTTGGACATTCCATTAAATTTGTGGACATTTACTTTTCCAGTGTCCTTCCTTTTTTATACATTGCACACTGATTTTGACCCAACCTTATTTTGGGTATTTGTTTTGTCAAGTGAGGGGGTAGTATGCCTCAACCTTATCCTCCTCTTCTTCTACCTTTGGAATACTCCCCTCCACCCCGTGGTGGTGGAGGTTGTAGAAACTGAGCCATCACC
>NW_010234165.1:0-13952 GCF_000690775.1 Eurypyga helias | reverse complement strand
TTCAGTTTTGGTCTTTCAAAAGAGATACATCGTTTTCACTGCGAATCCTTATTTCAGGGTGTTCATCGCCCTGGCCTAATGGTAAGAACTGTCACATAAATAGCAGGTTGTGTCAATGCTCCTGACAAGTATTTCTCAACTCCGCCCCAAGTAACTGGAGGCTAGTGGCTCACAGACAAGAAACTGAAGGATAATACAAAGATGAAGAATGATATAACGAAGCAGAATACATTAAAGGTGATAGAAGATACAAATCTAGACATATATGAAGAAAGAAAGTGATGCACGCTATTTTATTATAAGAGAACTACAAATCGTTAGATCATTTTACAAGTTGGATGGTTGGGTCTAGAAGTGAGAGAGCTGGAAGTGGATGATAGCTCTCAGGTGTCAGGAGCAGGGAGGCAAAAAGATAGTTCAGGCTGATAGACAAATGTTAGTAGTAGTGTTAATGCACAGAGCATACCTAACTGCATTAATGGCAATGTATAAATTAAAATTTTAAATTCTCTTTTTGGTTTTTACCATATGCATATTTTTTACAGGATTTATTTCTGTCAAAGATAAAAATAGGGTACTATTTGCCTAGAACAAGGTAATGAAAAGTTAAGATACACAGATACATTAGGAGAGCACATATCATTTCTCATGAGCACAAGGGTAGAGAAGCTCCACACCAGATCAGATACAGCCTTAGACCTGAAAATGTTCAGTCTGCAGGCCCATTAGGTCATTCCTCATTGTCTAAACTGTCACCTCACATCTCCTTTCTACATATCTGTAGTCACTACAGGTATGTAGTGACCGAGTTCTGATCGAGATCAGAGGGAGGGGGTGTTCCCAGCACCTCTGTCAGGAGGGGCTTGCAGAGACTTTTCCTGCGCACCAGGATATTGGGTTCAACCCCATCAAGATGAGTGAACAACCAGGCCCTTTTAAGGTGAAGGTGGTGGAATTTTCAGGGCAAGTATGGGATCACCTTGATAAAGCAATGGTTTACAAGGCTCCCTAAGGGGGTAGAGCAAGCTTCCTAAGGGCAGTGGCTAGGGAGGCAGAGAAGGAGGGACAATGACAGATTTTCTGCAGTCCCAGGTGTTTGAAGGTAGATGAAAAGATCTGCACTAGGGAAAATCTACCTGGAACAACACAAACTGGCGATATTTTCTCTGGCTGTACTGCAAGCTGCTGCCATGTGTCAGCTCCATCCTGAACGCAGAAGAAAACTGAAATAGTTAGAAGTGTGGAAAATATTTATCGTTAGCTGCCAAAACCGACTCCTGATGAGCTAAGCTGATTTCTGACTGCCCAAGTTAAGGGACAGTCACTCAATTCTGCAGCTGCTTTGCAATGCTGCCGACAATCTTAGTAAGCTATTCAGTTACGTAGGGTGTGAGGATGCTTTGTGTCACCTAAAAAGGAGCCTAAGTCTACACATAGAACTAGCCTATTAAATTTTATATTGAGTGTAAATCTAGCAGAGACCCTGGATTCCTCTTTTTATCTTCATGCAGATGATGGTTTCCCTCATAACTAGGAAATTTTCAAAAAATTCTGTGACAGCTTTACTTTTCCAGCATGGCTGGTGCTTTGAATCTGCCATCAGCTAGCCATTTTGGAACTCACAACAAATCCGTTCTGAGAAAGGTTCCCATAAACAGAAAAGGCCTTGTATACAACAACAGTTAGTGTTAGTTTGGTTTAAAGTAATCAAAATAGAATGTCCTGCAATAGTTCATAAAGCCTGGAAAAGCCTAGAACGCAACAAAGGTAAGGACAGAAAAGTGAGGAAGCAAATATGCCATGGCACACAGCAACGGGAACAGTGTAATCCCAGCTAGAAGACAGTTTCTAAAGTAAGTGCTAGACCTCTTCTCTAGAATTAAAACCAATAGCACTGCAAGCAGTGTGCTGAAACCAGGTTGTGAGTGGAATAATAACCATGATGTGATGTACTGCCAAGTTGTGGATACCCAGAAAAACGCAGGTTCAAATGTAGCCATTTGAACTTAATTCAACCTCCAGTAACTTATTTTTTTTAGTCCTTATACACATAAATAGAAAGCTTAATACGTATTTTTCCGTGAAATCCATGTTCCTGGAGCCTTAATTCTCTAAACATTTGCAAATGTTGTCAGCAGTAAATTCCAGGGAGACAGATTTCTGCATACAGAATGAAGTATAGAGGACTCCTCCATGTTCTTTTAATGCACCTTCTGTGCGCCTGTGTTACCTATATTAATAGCACTTTCCGCTACAAATCATCTCAGTACTTTTGTGGTGGTGATAATCAGTGTAACTGGAGATACCAGATTTTGGTGCTTAGTAATTACTGTTCTAGTGGGCAAGTATTCACCACTCGTATTTAGTGGTGCTCCACCACATGCCTTTAGAATCCTTGTGCCTTTTCTACGGGCTGAAAGCACGAGATCTGTTTTCACATGTCGTCATGTTATTTGGAGATTCCTAAAAGAATGCAACTGTTTAGAAAATCCTCCATACAGAACTTCATCTCTAAGCCTCATCTCCAGATGGAAGACATCAAACTGCAGAGATCACATTCTTAATATGCAAGAGCTTAAAATATTCAAAACATTTTAAAAATTCTAAATTTTTAATGCTTAAAGTACCAATCATTTTCCAGCCATCCAAGCTGCTTTCTGGAACCCAATGCCAAGCTCAGTACATTTTCTTTGACAATGAACATAAAAGACCTACAGTACTGAAAGCCACACAACCACAAATATCTAAAACACTGCTTAATTAGTGTTTGGGAGGCTTAGGGCTATTTTGCATCTGTGAAATTTAATGTTTCAACAAGAAAAAAGGCCAACATGCTTGATGTTACTAGTGTTCTGGGCAGTAACTGACTAGTGGCAAATAACCTTGAAACTCCCCAAAATACTTCAGTGTGTGGCCTTCCCTTTGGTGGCATCATTTCCCACTCAAGAATACTCTCGATGGCTGTACTCAGGGGTGGGATGCAGGACATGACCTTGGACAACTGCAGCGGTTTCTTTCTGTGGGACAACACGGATTCTGTCCACAGGGTTTCCTATTGCTGTGCTCCTGATACGTTCAGCTCTGTTTACAAAGGGTTGCACCAAGAAGGGAACTACTAGGTGGTTCATGACAAGACTGATGCTGCAGATTTGGCACCTACTGGGATTTGTGTCACCCATTTGAGTCTCAGCCTTAAAGCTGCACTTTTTATCAAACATATTGGTCTTGCTCTGAAGACACGTGGCCAATAAATAATTCAAAGTGATCTATCTTCCCTGCAGTTTTCTTATACACCTACCACCTTTCAAGGTTTAGTTGGCCTGGAAACAACATTCTTTATGGCACTTGTAGTATAAAAATATTTACTCACTGGTAGTAGACTACTGATTTCCAGTATGATATCGTGAAAATAAACCTTTTCCCTCACATTCTCCATCTGCTTTGCTCATTCACCTGCTACCAGCCCAGAGAAACTTTTTTTTTTGCATTTTGAGTCCCTAAAAAAGTCCATTTTCAATTATTGATTCCAATATCATAACAATGTAATTGAATTCATTATTCCTTTTTCTCTCCCTCTCCCCCATCCCTCTGATTTCTTTTCAGCTCTATATCCATTTACAGTCCTAAGGAGAATCCCAATGTTTTTGATGCTGCTGCTTTCTTCCAGTCAGTGGGAAATTTCCTAGGGATCTTTGCTGGATCATTTACCATGGGATCCTCTTATGCTGTTGTGACAGCTTTAATATCCTTTATGGTTTGTTTTCAGAGAGAGGGCCTATATATGTTGGAAAAAATATGTGGTATCTCAGAGTGACCATCTTCAGTTTGAGCCTGAACCTTTTCACTGTTGATCCAAGACTTTGCAAACAAACAGTCGAATCATAAATTGACAAGAAATTTCACTTGTCAGAATCCACAAAGAACTCAATATGCAACCTTGTTTTTAACACCAGGCAAGACTCTGGTCTTTATTCTACTATTTGTAAATAATTACATTTTTAGGAAAGTTTTGAGGTATTTTAAGGTTAAAACATGAATTTATGGAACTGGAACAACTTATTTATGAACTACAGACTAGCAGCAATTATACAAACCTCCAAGGCAAACAACAGACCACAAATCAAGTCAGTCAGTCTACCTTATCTAGAAATAAAAGCCATATCTCGCCCTGCACATTTCTTGTGGTTTCCAGTTCTTCATGTAAAATACTATTGTAGTGATTTTCATCTTTCTTGCATTGATGCAAATGTAAACAAATGTCAGTTTGTTTACAAAAATGGACAAAAATAATTTCTTTTTCCTTTTCCTAGGAAAAGAATATAAATTGCAGCCAATGAAGCATTAGTTCATAAACCACAAAAGTGCTTGAAATAGCCGACCTGTAGAATTCACCTATTAACTCCTGTGCTGGATTTACCTCTTTGTTTGAGATAGTTTGGAAGCTGTGCAGTTTTTCCTGACTTCAACGTGTGTAGATGAGTATGGTGGGAGAGCTTGCTTTCCTTCACCTTTTATCAGGTTGGAAGCAATTTCAGCCTATAAAACGGTTGTTTTTTTATTTTTCCTTAGTAATCTTTTAGCACTTGACAAAATTTACAAAGCTGTGTGAGTTCCCTATGTTGGAGACAGGCCTGTTTTTCCTCTTGTCCTGGAGTGCCTTCTTATCAGCAGAAGCTTGTGGTCTTACAGGTAAGTGTTGCACAGTAAGGTCAGTGTTGATATAGCTGCTTTCATTTTCAAACTTTATGACCAAATATTTACTAGTGGGCTATGAAAAAAATCACAAATCATTTAAATTCAACCCTTGACAAAATAAACGAGGAAAGTACATCTTGCATAATCAATTCTGGTTGGTTTGAAATATGCTCTTATAAAACAGATCTTAAAAATTCTTTTGTTATAAAATATGTTAACAGTCTAATTTCGCACCCCTTTGAAAAACCTAAGTAAGAGAACAGAAAGAGCTAACTGTTTTTTCTTTGAATGTCAGGTATTGTTGCAGTCCTTTTCTGTGGAGTCACACAGGCCCATTATACCTACAACAATCTGTCACCAGATTCCAAAATGAGAACTAAACAGGTAGGGCATGGAAATAATGGGCTTTGTGTCTTCAACTGGTGTCAGGAATAGACAGAGGTACTGGATATAGCTGGATGGGATTTCATTAAAACAAAAGAAGAGGTTTATATCTTCACTGGGGGAAAGACTGGAGATTTTCCCAGGTAAACAGTAATTCTCTGGATAAGCAAAAAAAATATAAGAACCTGTTCTTCCCAAGAGCCCTGAAATGTCAGCTGAGGAGATGAAGGGTAAGGAGGTAACACTTCATGCTATCTTCCATACAAAAATGCTGCGAAGTTATGGAAATCAAAGAGCTCTGGTAAATAACAGACTTGCAAATATTTCCTGTGTTTGCTTTCAAGCTGTTCAGCACTGCAGCACCAAATGGGGTCTATGGAATGTGTGCTGGGGATAATTGATGGTGCTGCCATGGGGTCTGAAATACCTTCCCATATACTACTGGGTTTTATGCCATTTTGCCTCTGAAATTTTTTTAAATTATGATTCTGAAAGCTCTCACTTTTCCTTTGTTAGATCTTACTGTTATTGTATATTTATTTTTATAACCACAAACATATTACAAAAAAAAGAAAAAAACACAAGCCCATCAAGGATGAATAAAGTATCTCTATAGTAACATTCCAAATAGAGATGTATGAGTGGCTGTAGACAGACTGACAAACTTCAGCCCCAATTCTGCATCAGGATTTGTTAGCATAGTCTCCCAAGCCCAAAAGTGACTTCTGAAGTGAAAATACCTCTTTTTCTCTCGTCTGTAGTTATTTGGCAGCAATGACTGATTTTTTCCCAGATGTGGATAAATATGAAAATTTTTTTATTAGTTTTTATATAATCAGCTGCAAATGCAATCAAGAACATCCCCTCAAGGCAAATATTTTTGGGTCTGCTTTTTTCTTTTTTTCCACAGAAGAAATCCTACCATGACCATGTATTTTAAGCTTATTTTATAATATGTTTAAATGATATATAGTTTGGTTTGAACCGAGTAATTGGTATTGATGTCCATACAATGCAATAAAAGTTTTCATCTGCAGGATAGCATTCAAGGTAATAAAAAAGATCATGTTATATTTTAAAGGCACAGGTTCTTAAAAGTCCACTGAGGTACTTTTTTCTCTCTTGGCATTCATGCACCCGTACCCAGTACTGTGTTACACGTAGCCACGGGTGTCATCAGGAGCCATTTCCCAGGCTCACTATGTAAACATGAGTGAAGTTAAATTCCCTCAGCTTCCTTGCAGTTTGCACTGAAGCCTGGATAACTTACTTGCTGTTTATGTATTTTATCAGTTGTCTATGTCAAGCTTTCAAACACAAAACAGAGAAAAATATTCAAGGAACTATGATCTTTTTAAAGCAAAAAGACACTACATATACTGTACATGAAATGAGATGATGGTTTTAAAATCCACACTTGAAATAGATGCGATTTCTGTTCCTTTCATCTAAACAAGGAACCTAGTGATAAGGAGTAGTGAGTTACAGACATGAGTCATAATTATGTTCTTTCTCATTTAAGTTGTTCGAGTTCATGAATTTTTTGGCTGAGAACGTCATCTTCTGTTACATGGGAATCGCACTATTCACGTTTCAAAATCATATCTTCAATCCTCTTTTTATATTTGGGGCATTTGTATCCTTTGCTTTAAAGAAGTATTTATCCGTGTACATTTATATATATAAAGAATGTGTGTTCCAACACCAACAAGCAAACAGTCATTTCCTTAAATACTGTAAGTCAGGTTTTTGTCAAGTCCAAAGGCAATCATCTTTATTACGTGTACCTCAATAACTGGCTCAATGCATGTAAGCACGTGCCCTGACAGCTGTTGTTTTGCAGACCTGCTACAAGGCAAATAGCTTTAAACCAGCTGGGGAACTTTTGTCACTGGTTTACAAGTGGGGTGAGAAACTGGGATTTGTACTGGGATAGATCCATGGGGACAGGTGCAGGCACACAAAATCCTTTTGCCTATCCAGAGCCAGCGCAGACCCCCAAACCGCAGAGCTGCCCCTAGACAGGTATGTGCCATAAGCAGAACTTCCCCTAAGCTGCTTCAATGAGAGTAAATCCTTAAGAAGCAAACAGTTCTGCATTGCTCAGATCTTTCCTTCTTTGTATTTGCTGTCTCCAGTGTACCTGAATTTGTTTACACCATCATGTGCGTAAAAGACTGGTAAGAAAGAGAGTCTCCGTAATGCTGCCATCGTTTGACAACAAACCTGGTCCTTACTTGCACAGTGGTATCAGTTCTCTTCCCGACAATTCACACAATGATTTTTTGGCTCAGAGCAGCAGCCCTTTGCTCATCACATTGTGATGAACTCTAACAGCTCTGGAAGTTGGGATCATGCTGTTTACTTTCAGTAATCGTTACCTGTAATCTCCCAGAGAATAACAAGAACGGCATGACAGCTGCCCTGGGCAGAGGTTGGGTTAGACGGCAGACGGCCCCAAGGGTCTGTTGCACACCCCCACCACAGGACACAAGTGCAATACTGTGTCCTGCGCTCCTGGTGTGGGAGAAGAGTGGAAGGTGGGAGCAGGACTCAGCAGCTCGGATGGGGCCTGTGCTGCAGGGGACCCAGGGACCTGGCCCTGTCCCTCCCTGGCACGAGGAGCCAGCAGGCCGCGACAGGGTTGCACTGGACAGCTGAGCACAGGAGCACCGACTGCCTTTTTTTTAATCTGAAATAGCTTCATGTTTCTAATTAAGGCAACTTTTGTGATTGTTCCACAGAGGAATAATAAAGAACTCCTTCCAAAAAGTCTCCAAAGAAAAAGAGAAAGCAAAGAGTGCTGGACACAGACAATATGAACTGTCAGGACAGTCAGAAAGTGCTTGTGTCCGAAAGCACATTTACTCTTTGCAAGCTGCTGCGCAGGGAGATCTCTGCAGCTGATGATGGGCATTTTACTGAGGGATGGAGGATGAAGTCACACGTGACACCAACGTGATGACTAAAAGTAGGGTGACTGAAGTGGGATATATAATGAATATAAAACTGGGATGTCTGGGGAGGACAGCCTCTGCCACTGCACAGTCCTGTAATGACACTGGAACCAGAAGGATCTGACATTTGAAATATGAAGGAGAATAATCTCTCATTCATTTTAATTAACTTTGAAAATCACTTCGGAGAAATACCGGGTTTAAGTTAACTCTGTTTTTTCGTAGTTCCTCCACTGTTTTCCTCAACATCCTACATTTTAGGTGGCAGTCTTCGTAGCACGATCTTGCAACATATATCCACTTTCTTTCCTTTTGAATTTGGGTCGGAAACAAAAGATTCCCAGGAACTTTCAGCACATGATGATGTTTTCAGGTGAGTGCTGTTTTGGTATTTTTCCCATGTACATTTAACAACTGACAGAGATAGCCATCTGTCACTAGAAAAAGCCACAGCTATCGCAAAGTAGTCATGATCTTAAAACTCAAGATACTCTCTTCAAAGCTACCGAAGGATGGATGTATTCCCATCAACGCCACTGTGCCCGTGTTAATTAACTTTTTGGAAACCTACCACCCAGGAAGACAGACTTCAAACCATTGTCCCCCATCTGCCTACACTTGCATGACAATTTGGGAAGAGCATGGGTTTAGGTTATGTTGTTTTAGAGGCACCTGTAGTATACCTGACAGTATGCTTACGTACCAGCGAATAAGTATCCAGCTTGGAAAGTGCTAGTACTCATACTCAGACATGGTCTTTGGCAATTCCTTTAACTTCAGGAGCAGTTTTTCTTTGAAACAAGAGACTAGGAGACTTGAATTCCACAGGCATTTTCATATGTATTCCAGCCTGATATTTGAGTATGTTATTTTCCAAATTCAGATTTGATCGACTTTTAACTCTGGTTGACACTACAGAATAAACGAAGAAAAAAATCCAGAAGAGGGAAGCCATGTTCTACTCTGATATGTGCATCATCCCCTGAACTGTTAAAATCTCAGCTGGATTCTGCATGTTTGGCCTTGCAAAAGCTAGAAATACCTCCATCTAACTTTCTGATGCTAGCTAGGAAAACCTCAGTTATAAGCAATTTGTTCAGTTAAAGACAGAAACAGATCCCTAATGCCATTTGTGAAGTAATTTTCTAAAATTAGAAAGTCAGCACTGGGTTTTTTTAATTCACTTTCCTGTTTTTTATACAAAAACCTATTCCAGATTTTTATGGATAAAAGGTCTTGATTGACAGCCCTGACGTACACTGATCTATTTAGCCAGATAACAAGTAAAATACAGTGTGCCACATTTCAAGCTTCCTCATCAGGACTACTCCACATCAGGGTGCCTCATTTATGCCTGTATAATTCCATCTCTCTAGAGAGCAACACAGTAGTTCATTTCTACATCTATTCAGTCCTTCTGCTAAAAGCTCCCACTGAAAATGTCAGTTAATACCAGCTAGATTGTAGTGAGAGATTATGGCATACATCCATTAGGAGCTGGCTCTCAGACTGCCTGCTCACCTACAATTGTTAGCTGCATAAGATATATAGGTAGATCACTCCAGTGAAGCTCGCAGGTGGCCAACTAGGCAACACCATGAAAAATAGCTTCATGTCATTAGTTATCGAGTTTCTGGGCTCTGATTTAACTTTTATTTTTCAGCAGATAAAGTATAGAATTAAAAATAGTCTAAAATGTATCTTCTTCTTCAACTTTTCTGTCCTCATTTTCTCCAGTCAAATTTCATTCTCCACAGAATCAGAAGCAGAAAGTAGCCTGCAGCCAACAACTGGACGTAAGAACTCACACATTAGCTTTCCAGTACAACCTGGCAGCTGAAAACTGAACATAATAGTATTGAAAACTTCCTGTGCTCTTTGAATTGTGTTTCAGGTGAAAAGACTAAAATTCTTCTTTTCCATCACATTAAGTTTATTATTCTTGTCTTTTTTGGTTTTAGGTTTACGTGGTGCAATAGCATTTGCATTGGCTATTCGAGACACAGAATCCCAGCCCAAACAAATGATGTTTACGACAGCACTGCTTATTGTGTTTTTCACAGTCTGGGTATTTGGTGGGGGCACAACACCAATGCTCACATGGCTTCAGATCAGGTCAGTACTCTCTCTACAATATTAACCACCAAAATAGAATGCAATCACTACGGATCAAGCACTAAATTCCTACAGCTTTCTAAGGCTTACTTATATGCTTTTTAATAGAGTCTTAGAAGTACAAAGGAAGTATTAGGCCACCTGGTAGAGGCTCCAAACCACAGGGAACAGGTTCTTTGCAAGTTCATTATCGTTTGGACCTAGATCAGACCCATCCTTATTTCCTAAGAGTTTGTTTCACTACTGTTCTTTTTCACCCCTGTGAATAAATGTTAGCAGTGTCCTCCTCACTGCTGAAGAAAGAGCTGTAAAGGCAGATTTTTCCCTCATCTAAAAATGTGTATTTATTACACAAACATGCCACAAATAACGCATTTCTGATTATAATGTGAATGTACTAGAAAATCTGCCTGCATTGGTGCATCCGTCAGCCATTAATTTATTACTTGTTGTTTTTTATATGCTCCTTCATTACATTATTTTTTTTAATTACTTCCTAGTCCCTTGTATTCACAGACAGCAGTGAATGACAGGGGAAGTTAGGTAAGAAAAGAGAGGGAAATAGGAAGCTGGAATAAGGAGTATCTAATTTAAACATAGTGCCCTGCCAACTGCGCTTTTTAGAAACCCCCCCTTTTAACAGTAAGAGTTTAATGCTATGGCTGAGTTTGGGTTACTTCATAACCCATTTAGAACTCACTGCCATGGTTTGTAAGGTCCTCAGAGAAAACCTCAGTATCACGATAGGCTCGTAATTCACAATCCTTTGTCATTTGTTCTATATATAGCATATGCTTTCCTTGTTTACAGAATGATGTCTGATTAACAAGCCTTCCTGCTGCTATAAAATACCAGCTGAAGATAACTGAACTGCAGCTTTAACAGAGAGCATAGGTAAAAGCTTGCAGACAAAATAAGGAGTAGCGTGCAAGCGTACTGTATAAACAGAAATTGCAGGCATCCATATGCAATGTGGGGGCCTTCTGTTTCTGTGAATCTTATGGCCCATAACGCCAGTCAAGTTCATTACAGTTTGGATATACCCTTCCGCTCTCAGCCAGCTTTTTCTGAGATTTGCCACTTTCCCACTGTCAATCGGCAACGGAGTTGCTCTACACAGCAACAGAAACGTGGGCGAGACAAAATATTCTCATTAGATCTTGTGCATCAAATTGGTTTGGATTCCTATAATAGGAGATTGAGGAATAATTCTGAGAATAGAGTAAGAAAAAAGGAGGTGGGCAGAAGTTGCTTGTCTAGTCGAAGGACTTAGGTCACTAGATGCCTGTCCTGGTCTAGCTCTCTAGGAAAATTTTAAATGAACAATGTCAAGTGCTTTCACTAACACAAGCAATTTCATTGGATGCAATGGCATTTCTGCCGCTACTTAGTACTACGCAGTGGTGGGAAGGCCCACAAGACTGCAAGTGAGGGGCTGACTCTTGTATTAACTATTTATACCATTCAATGCCAGGATATGCTTCTTTCTTTACCCCCCTGTACAACAGATTTTACTAAAGACACTGAAAGTAGACACTCATCATTGGTCTGAAATGCTCCTCTCTGAGGATATCCTCTGGATCCCAGCAGATCTGCCAAGCAGATTTACCAGTCAAATAATACGGTTTTGTAACCGAGACATAGATTTTCTTACTATAAAGCTACTAGTTTCACAATTCCCACTTAATTTCTTGACATCAGAACATACAGCTTCATAAATTATGGGTGTGTGGTCAAACTGAGATAAAACAGACATCTTTACAAATGTATCTCAAGGCTCTGATTCCTTGTGTTGAATACATTTAACTGGTTTTATAATGTATTACATCTCAGTATGGAATTTTGTCCTTAGCTACCAGCATTTGTCATTTTAGTCTGAAGTAATTTTGCTAAGCAATTGTATTTAAACATGGTGGAAACTCACACCAGTTGGTACTTGTATGGATTCTACCAGGCTTGGGGTTGCTGAGAGAGTTATGGGGCTGCTCCAAATTACACCACCTTGCTTGGTGTACTACCCCTACTATGCTTGCAACTGTGCCCAAATCTCAATTCTGAGCTGCATCTCTCCTCATTTTTTTAAAATAAATTTAGAAGAAAGCAATTGTATTTTTCATGCTAGTTTGGAGGGTTCAGCTCACAAAGCCAAGAGAAACTGTATATATGATTGCTTGTGAAAAGACTCATTGGGTCTCATGGGTTGTTGTGTCACCAGTTACTGAAAAAAAGGAATGAAGCCAGTGAAATGCTGCAACTATGCCTGTAAGCACGTAAGAGGGAGACTGGTCTCACACTAGCCCTTAAGTGTTCAGTTGATGTGGACTTACCCCAGGCACCATCCCAGGGCAGTTTGAAACCTCTTTGGTGTGAAGTCAGATTTACCACTATTGTTCAAACCCAAAGCACAGTGCTAGATCAGTTAATCTGAAGAACTAGAAATAAAGTTATTCATATTATCAAAATTAAGAACTTACAGGAAATGAAAAATATATGAATGGCTGCTTTAAGGCCACAGTGACTACATTGGATTTCCTTACATAACCTTTGAGGTGCTGTATAGGTGAACCTTCTCAGGAGACAGGAAAGGTCAAAAATACGGTGATCAGGCAAATAACAGTCCAAACCTGAGTGTGCTTTTTTTGCCATTTCATCATAAAGTTATTATCCAGCAGGTAATGTATGTAACTGAACAGGAGTGTTCCCTAAACTGTCCTAAAAACTCACTAAGAACTTCCCTGATCAAAAAAGTAATCGTAATGTTTTGCCAGCTCTTCTCTGCATTTCTCACCTAGTAGGAAATGTGGGGCACAAGAGAAGCATTTCTGCCCCCAAAGCTCTCTAATCTACATCAGACCATTGCCATATGTCTTTGGTTCTGTTGGATTTTTAACAGAGTTGGCGTAGATCCGGATGAAGATCTGAAAGCAGAAGCTGCAAGCCAGGTATGTCAGGATTTTAGATATACATGCTGAATCAAAAATTCTTTGGTCGTTGGCAGACTGTGTCTATCAAAAATAGCATTATAGCTGAAAACGTTTAAAACAGGCAGGTGGAAGATAAAAAGGAGCTGCAACGTATCTTTATTGTACAAGGTACAAACAGAAGTCACATGTATGTATTTCAATGTGCATGCACTTGTGAAAATTTTGTAAAGAAAAATGTGAGGCATTAGTTCCATCTTCTTCCCCTTTCCAGCCTCACTGGCTGCCAAGGGGAGTTGCTAAAATACTCAGGTCGGCAACAAGGAAACAGATCCCAAGAATAGTATCTCACCTATTTGGTGCATTTGTAAGTTCACCGTGACCACCTTTGACATCAGCAAAATTATAACGGCTACAATATGCTTTTTGCCTCTATACGACCTTATTCAGACCTCAGTGAAATCAATGTAAAAGTTCCCATGTACAGGCTGGCTTGGAACTAGACCTTACAGTTTAGAGGATCAGACCACTGACATTATTATCATTAGCCAATTTACATGTATGTTAATATATAATAGGAAAAAATTTTTAATATATTATTAGATTAAAACATTAAAATTATTACATAAATCTGTTTAAAGGTGCATGAAGAAAATATTCCCATTTAAAAAATAATCTAACTTGCAGCAAAACACATCAGACAATAATGAAGTATCCTTAGAGAACTGGCAATCCTGTTCCTAATTCCATCCCGCCACTAATTCCTCCGCTAGTACTGATGTGATGCCTAGAGTACAACCAAACTAGCTGGCTTTGTACAGATGGCTGTTTCTAATGTATTATACCAAATGATGACCCTGCCCCTCTACTCTGCTCTGGT